>NC_073739.1:43972476-44272476 GCF_023634155.1 Falco peregrinus | reverse complement strand
TGTGCCCTGACAGAATTACCAGACACTTGCATTGCATGTGCATGGAGTGCCAGTATATTTTTTCAGGAGTAGGGGAGGCATAAGATGGGTCTGAATTAGTGTTATACTCAGACAGTGGGATCTGAAAAATCAGGGTGCATTTTTGTCCTAAGGGGTGCTCTGCTGGTGCCCACTTTGTACTGTGCTCCTTGCCATGTTAGGCTCTGATTTGCAAGTCATCCTATCATCTCCCTGTCACTTGGAGAAGACACTCAGGATTTAGTCAGGTTGAAATAAAGATAGAAGGTCTCAAGATTACATGTTGGAGTAGGAATACTGAAGCAGCTGTTCTGTTGCTGTTATAAGGCTCTGGTTTGGGCTCAGATTCCCTTTTTTTTTTTTTTTTGGTTCCCATTGCTGGAATTGTTGAAATAAGCAGCTACTGCAGACAACAACCCAGCCCTCAATTTTACTTTCACCTACTGTTCAAGGGATGTCTGTTTGATTTTCTTTAAAGAGGCTACTAATCCCTTTCCCTGCTGTCAACGTGAAATGATGGCACTTCATTGCTAAACACACAGAGCAACACATTTAATGTCTGATGGCTTTTATGAGAAGGAGAGCTCCCTTGAAAGTGGTGCTGCTCAGCAGGGCTAATTTAAAGTGCTTTTTCTCTCACAGACTGATGTAACTGTTGTAGAGTGTTTGGGGTGCAGCTGTTGTTGAAGTTGTGGAACAACTCCCAGTTCCCAGGCAGAAATCAGGGAGTGGGGCAGCTCTTCTGGAGAATCTGTACATGTACTATGGTCCCTAAATAATGTGGTACCAGACTCAGGAAATAACCTGTTGTATATCATAGTAATAACATGAAATAAAAATGTTAAGGGATTTGTCATCAGCTGCAGTCTTTACATTATTATTCTGTATCTCACCCTGTAAGAAATGAGTTTTTGAGATGAAGAGAATACTGACACAGGCTAAAACTAGACATAAGCAAAATTCTGCACTTCAAAGCACTCTATGCCTTTTAGAAATATTTATTTTTTAAATCTCTACTCATCATAATAGCTGAAAGCAAACAACCATTGGAAGACTCGTTTTTCATCTCCTGGTTATACAATCCTCTGTCACTTGCTGCTGTCAATTTCTAATTCATTCCTGCAGCATGCTGTAGCCAATGATACTGAGATGCTCTATAAATATTAATTAAACATTCCAATAAATCATCCTGATGGTTCACAATGTTTTTATTGTGCCTGTTGCAACACCTCTTATAAAGACATGGATGATTTTGTATATGTATACTCTTGTATGAATCCTTAACCATAACCAAACTAGAGGTTATTTCTACACCGAATAGTTTTCATTCTTCCTTCAACATGTGCGTGCTTTTTAGAAGCTTAATTATGTTCAAGGAGAAATTAAAAGACACAATATATCCCAAGCTATTTATATTTAGAGTATAAAAATATCAACATGCAATGTAAAAATCTTAATGAAGCAATAGTAAATGTTTTCAGAATTGCAATACTCATGCTTGTACAACACTCTTAAATTTAAAAGACCACAGATCTAAACTATTGCATACAGCATCAGGGAGGTGGCCTGACAGATCTGGTAGTATTTAGTTGCTACAGAGGCTTAGAGAGTGGGTCTACATAGAAAAAAAAATGTTTTCCCTCACTTCTAATTAATTTGAGATAATTTTCTGCATATTCTGGATTTTTAAAATGATGGAAAAAAATTGAAGAATACAAAGGCAATAATGGCATTTTGAATTCATGGTAAGACTTGGTCACATTTCATTACTGTTGACCATCTATGACAATATAACTTACTGGTTGAGTTTATACAGTGTTTGTATTGACTTCCTTGTCCTGGTAAGAATTTGGCTTTTATGCTTTTTGCTGCTGTATTTCACTCTGAGTTAGTGTCTGCTTCATATCTACCTGTTTAGAAAATCTGGGACCTATGAAGCATAATAGCAAAGAAGTTCTCAAGTATGTAGTTCCAAAATCTTCCTTCCTGAAATCTCCCTTCAGAAACCCCCAAATTTTAATTTTCTTTTGTCTATAATACTTCTCTTGTTTCTAAAGTGCTAAATAGAGAAGATCTGTCTTAAAACTTCTGCAAGTCTCTCATTCCATGGTGTGTTCCAACCGTAATACCAGCTACACCTGGTCATTACATTAGACTTGTTAGTACTGTGAAGTAGGAATCTTACTCTTTTTACAGCAAATCTCTATGTGCATTTATGGTGTCGTAAAAATGATTATCACATATACAGGACTGTATTAATTTTAACTTAAAAAATCTGCAAGTATGTGAATGTATATAATTTTTTTTTAATACGTATGTCTTAATAATAGCCCTTGGACATTACAGGAGGAGCAACATGAGGGCAGAGAAGGAACTAGTTTATTTTGTGTATGTGAACAACATAGGTTTTGCTGCACTCTGAAGAATCACCTTTGCTGAGAAGCACGTTGGTGTCATGAAGTTAATAAATACACATACCACAATCCACTTAAGAATTTGCAGCAATATCCTGTGAATACTATAAAAAAAAGCATATTAAATTTTTAAATATCAGAGAACTGTCTTTGTGAGCCACAAAATAAGTCAGAAAATCACCTAAATGCCAGGAGGGCAATCTGAACAGAGAAGGCTGGTTAAGAACTGGATTGTAATTTGGGCAATAAACCCGGTTTATGATAGCCTCCCAGTCATTAACTGTCTCTGCTGCCAGAGGAAACTGGGACTATTAACTTCCTCTGACTGAACCAGAGGGGAAAGCAATAATTTCTTTTACAAGCAGAAGGAAAGGTTCTGCTCAATAAAGGACAATTAAACATTCCCTATAAAAAAGAATTCTCAGGAATTCATGCCACTGTCAATAGACATGTGGCTCTGAAAGACTTTCCTTTGGCTCTTTGAAGGATATTCCATGCTATTTGTGTATTTATTTCACCCCTGCAATCACAAGACTAACAGAAGCCAGATTTTCTGGGGGTGAATGGTTCCACTGGATGACTAGTGATCTAATGAATTTCCTTCTTATCCCAAGCAGTAATCTTTGATGTGTTTTCAGAGATCAGGGCTAAAAATCTGCTCTTGTGTGCTAACCTTGCTTCAGATAATTAAGAAGGACCTTTTAATTATTCAGATGACTCTCTTTCTACCACTTCAATTAATTTAGAATATTCTTTTTCTCAGTAAGATGTTTGTTGCATTACAATTTTGGATCAGTGATCTGTTCAGGCAATTATACTAAATCATTATGTGCTGTATAAAGTAATGCTTCCTTTCAATCTTCTTAGGTTGCAAAAATATTTTGGTGCTATTATTTCCATTATAAGATTTAAATCTTGTGATCCTTGTGTGGATCATGGCATTCTGTATTGCCACAAAAAGAAGAGGAAGAACAGTCTTTTTCATGCAGAGTTCAGAACTGGACTGCAGTGAAAGATGCAAAAATAGCAGACTTGGCTTCTAGGTGTAAGAAAAATGGCCTGGGAAGAGAATTACTTCATTTTTGTAATATACTGGTAGCATCTAGCCACATGAGTAATTTTCTTTCAAGGTAAAGGGTAATAAATTATTGCCAATTACTCCTTCAGTTTATCATTATCAGTATATAGCAGTCATATCACTTTAGCAGTTTGTAAAAATGTGGTATTTCACAGGGTTTTATTAGTATCTGGATTGCTGTACAAAACAGCTTTCAGGAAGGAGGCTGCATCATTCCACTGCTTCCCATCCATCACCAGCTGGCTATCAAAGGATACAGGAGTAAAACAAACAATGAAAATTACTGCCCACATGCTGGTCCTGTTTCCACTATAGTGTCTGCAGTAATTGAAAGCTTGGCTTGTCTAACTGCAGCTGAATTCCTGCAGCATCTAATGCCAAACAAAGCACCAATATTACTGCTATTTCAAAACACATTTTCAGTAATGTCCCTACTGGAGACTGCTGAGTTGTGGTCTAAGTACTTCAACACTTAAGCAAAATCCTCACTGAAAGTTGAAGAGAATTTGGCTTGACTTTACATTTTGGCCCAAGATCATTCTATCACATTGCATTAGAAATGTGACAGAAGTGTGGGATCAATTCCTCATCCCACAGACGAATCTCCCTATCAATAACTATCTGTCTTCCTGTGACCTGCCTGTTGGTCAGCCCCCTCAGGATGGCTTACAAATCCTGCTTGCACCTCATGCTGGTTGCAGTTGCTGTCTGAATAAAAGAAGATGGAGAAGCAGGAAAGCAGAGTTAGTGAGACAGAAAACATTGAAATGTGGGTATGGCAAAGAGGGTTACTGCTGAAGAAGCTGTGTGAAGAGCTTCATGCTAGCTCTGCTATACTGCCTTTCTCTTTAGCTAGGTAAGGAAAGGTTATTGTGAGAAATACTTCAGTGTCCTCCCTACCCCACCTGCTAGATGGATTTTCAAAGCCATAAAACTAGCAACACTACTTCATTTCTCCTTTGAATAGGAATAGTGAGAACATAACAGGGGGATGGGTTACAACTTCAGAGAGCTGTGTGCCATCCTGCTGAAGTCAGTGGAGGGAGGTTTATGGAAAATCAGATCACAAACTGCTGGGTAAGAGGGAATTCCGGTAACTGGAAGCATGGAAGGGTTTGATAACTGCTAGTATTTTCTATTAGAGCAACTGAGAGTTAGAAAAATAAGAAAAATTTTGACCCCTCCATTGTGTCTAACACATAAGCATTAGGCAGAATTTTAGGGTACAATCCTCAAAGGGGTTGTAAGCCTCAGAAGAATTTAGAATCATTTAATGTCCTCCAAGTCACTCACAATAATAGTAAGAGTCTGTACATTGTTTTACATAATTATTGGCTATGTAATATCAAATAATTTGCAGACTGTTGGTTAAATTGATAGATTCATTGCCTAAAGATCTTGTTGGTCAGTTCCTACTTATTTTACCAAATCCAAGCAAGAATTAGCTGGAAGATTCTTGTGACCTTTTGGAGAGGCAGGAAATGAGAAAAGAAATGATAGCAAAAATATCCAAGCTCTACAAAAGGGCTACAAAAGACATTCTTTTCATTAAAAAAAAGGTACTTTTTTATGCTCTGAATACTGCTAGGATTGGATCATCTATCTCAGTTTATTGAAAGGAATCTACTAGGCCTGACTTCCAGGTGTATGTGGCTAAAGCATATATGAGACAAGGATTTGACCTAAGGTCTTCAGTCTCCTTTGGGAAAGGTACAGATAGCTACCAGCAAAGAGAAATGGAAGATCACAAGCTGTCACTTGTGTGTGACTTACCTACCTACCTACCTACAGTAAGAAACAAGTAACTTAACAGCTGAAAGGTTGTGGGTTTATTCTAGACTTCCATTTGATTAAAGTGATGGCCATCACTGCCCCCCCCCCCCCCCCCCCAAATGAATGCATAGTTGCTGCCTGTGTGCGTCTTTTTTTTTTTTTTTTTTATATTAGGAACATTCTTCTACAAATTTCTAAGAGTTCATACAAAAAGTTACATATTCTTTGGGAACACTTTTTCTCCTATCCTGAAAGTTCAAATGCATCAGATGCTGTGCCTTCCAAGGAATGTGACTTGATTTAAACAAGAGATTTGTCCCCTTGCAGAGAAAGAGAAAGGCTCTGCTCCACATATTGCTTTAAAAAGGGGAACACATTCAGTGCTAGAAAACTTCAAAATATAGCAACAAACCACATACCAGGTGTTTCACAAAGACAGTTGTCTTAGTCATTGTGTACCAGGTGTTTCACAAAGACAGTTGTCTTAGTCATTGTGAATATGAGAAAAAAGAAAATAAATGAAAAATAAAATGGTAGATTTTATATGATGTGTTTAAGGGTCTTTCCCATGTACTGATATCTTTTTTGTAAAGGAGTCTCACTCTGCTTAATGAGTTGAGGTGTAGATGTGTGTGTGTGCATCAAAAGTGTATGATATATCCACCTTAGCTCCATATATTCCCTTTGGAAATAGAAACAGGGAACTTTACCAAGATATTGCAGAATTTAATAATTGATTAGTTTAAGATTTAATGGTCTGTTTCATCTGTGCATTAATAATTTCTCCCCCTTCTCTGAGGTTAATGCTTTTGAAAGTCATTCCTTCTTTATGAGATCATGTAAATTCAGCAGTCTAGCAGTTAAGAGAAAGGTTTACAGGTCTTGGATAAGTTTTTGTAAAATGCTATATTACAGGTTACCAAGAAATGTTAGATGCAGTATTTTAGCAGGGGAAAAAAATCAATCCTGAGTCACCAAGGGACTGCACTGATTTTGTTCAGTCTAGTTAGCAATTTTTTCTGACCTGCTTTTATCAAATGTGAACTACCCTTTATCTAGGAGGCATTTATCTGAGAAATATTAATGTTGCTTTCCATATGACTTGGAAAAAAGAGTTTAAAGCAGTGCCTGTAAATATTTGAAAGAGATCATTCGTGTTTTTCTCAAATTCATGTTAACTGTAGGCTGTGAACACAGGAGGGAGACAAAGACTTGGTTAATAAGACAGTTAGAAGCAGAGAACTGTTTAAAAATTAAGCTTCAGAAAAGAAATGCATAAAATGAATACAGCTGGTGATTTACAAGTATTACATATGATTACAAATAATATTTTTATCATAAGCCATATTGCTTTCTAACTTGCCACCTAACATTACTCAGTTAAGTTAAGGAAAAAGTTTCCTCCTTTTTCTTTTTCCTTTATTAATTACTGCTAGTGTGATAATTTCTTAGCCTGTTTCTGTAAGTGGTGTCATGGACAGTCTTCCCTTGCTGCCTGTGCCTGTATCTGACATTGAGGTATTTTTGCAGTTATAGAAATAATACATTCAATCTTATGAGAGTTATATTGTCTCTTACTGCAGATTGTACCACTGATGTTTGGAGTTGGATGCACTTAATCTTAATTCTCTTGTTTTTTAAATATAACACCATTTGGCATGTGCTTATAGTGTTTTGCAGTGCTTTCTCTCATTTGGGAACTCTTAGCAAACAGACGTGCTAGAGATTGATTTTTAAAACTGTTTTCTTCCAAAGTTTCTTGGCATAAAAAAATATCAAACCATGACTGCACCATCTTTACAGTCTTTTGTAGTTCACTGTGAAAGCAGAGCGGAGAAATCCTGCTGGCTAGTCGATAGCTGGGAGACTGAAACCCTCTTCAGCAGAAGTACAACAATGGGCTTGGCCTTGCCAATGTGAGTCAGCCATAGCTCTGAAGAAGCCTCTGCAGAATTAATTTTCCTTGTACACTTGGCGTCTGTCTGCTGAGGTTGAAAATCTGCTCATTTTACTGATTGCTGATAGGGTTTCCTGCTTGCTGAGAGGTGAACTGAGGCTGCTTACGCTGGCCATCACAGAGCCATAGGACCAACTTCGTGTGGCAACCATAAAGAGATTAAAACTTCTAAAAATGTATGCTATCGTCTGACTTAAAGATAGCAGAAAAGAGCTGGATATGATAAGGCAACAAAGTGATAATGTGGATGAACTGAGCTGGACTATGGATGGACTGTGTAGTAGGAGTACCTAGCCATGAAGTTTTTACCAACTTGGCTAACCTGTCATTGTAACATTGCTTTTGTGTTTTATACTGGCTTGCAACAATTTAAAATTAAACCACCAATTAATGCTTAGTTTTTGGTAAACTAAGAATGTGCAAAAGCAATTCTATGTGATTAGGAATTAATACTTCAAAGTGCAATTAAGCTCAGGGGCTGATGAGTTGAGTAAATTGGTCAGTTCTGCTCTGCACTTCAGATACCAATCCAATTCTGGATTGATACCTCGAAGTGGATGTAATGGAAGTATGTGTTTAGAATACACAGATGCAGCACCTGCGTGACTTTTAGATTGGCGAAACAACTGAAAGTAATTTCTTGTAGTGTAGAGAAATTCATTGTAATCTAGCAGCATCAGGAATTGTTCCTTAAATAAGAACAATTTTGGCTGTAGATGGGTAGGCACAAACCAGGTGGGTCTGCTGAGCTATTTGGTAACTGCTGTTGCTGGAACAGTGCGTAGCCAGAGCTTTAAAACAGGTACCAAAACCAGCTCTCGGGCAGTCTGGGCAGAGCCACCTGGGTTGTGTGGCAGAGGCAGTGCTCTCCACACTACTGTCCCTTTTCTAAAATTATGTTACTGCCATGCCAGCTGTGCAATGGGTCTTTGCTGGTAATAGTGATTGGCACAGCATGAGCTGCTGGAGTTTAGTCATTTGGGTAGTTCTGAGCAGCTCAAAAAACCTAGCCACTGACAAGCAGGCAGAACTACAAGACAACCATTGCACCAGTGGGAAATTTTAAGAAAACGTAATTGTAGACACAGCTAGTAGCTGTTCTTAGGCTCTTCACTGCAAGTCTCTAACTATGACAACGTGGCCTTCCTTCCTAGCTCTGTGTTTCTGTGACCACTAATCCCATACCCTGAAGCGGAAAAGAAGGGTTTTACCAAAACAGGCTAAATTTGTTTCAGGAGCATGAACTTCTCAGTATGTGGAAGAGGAATGTGCTGAGGTTCATTTTTAGAATCTGTGTTCCTGTGTTCTGGGTGTATGATGTGCCTTAGCAGTCAGCAGAGTGGAAGGTGATCCTTCTCTCAGATGCAAAAAGAGAATTCTGCTGTAAACTTGTTTTAATTTGTTCTAAACTTCAGTTAAGTGCATGCATTCATAATTTATTTTTTGAATGGGGAGGTTGGGAATGGAGTGCAGCAGCTTATTCACTGGCAGTAACTTTGAAACATAGCTTAAAAACTTGGCATCAAAATGATATTTGTGCTTTAAGGCTTCTTCAGACATGAGGCTACTAGTCTGATTTATTATAACTTCTTGCACAGGAACTGTGCATATGGCATAGTTCATAATTTTTGGAAGCTGGCAAGGACAGCCTTGGACTTTTTCTGTTTGTTCTTTAAGCAGTTGTCAAGACAGTTGTGGGGATTCCAACTGCGTAAGTCTCTTAAGAACTTCATCCTATTTCCACACCCAAGGAAATCAATAGTACTTAAAGGCTGAGTTGGCAGAAATGAAAGTATTAAATGAAGACTGGTGCTGTTGGAGGAGATGGTGGGACTAGATGGCTCAGAAGATGGGTAAGAGGATGCAGAACCCTTTACTCTGGGCTATTAGTTCAGCACCTGCCACTTTCTCCTGGTTAGCATCCACTGCCTTCTCACGCTCTTTCCTGGGCAGGAGGCTCTTTCACAGGGGTCAAGATCAGAACTGCTCCAAAAAGAGAGCTGTACTACTCCCAGAGGACCTGGCCTCAGACAGAAGGAAATTTCTCTCACTAGGTGTGATAAGCTCTGAGCTGTAGTTGAGACACAGCACCTGAGAAATGTTAAGAAAGATCACTTTGGATCATGCTAGCACTTCAGTTTACAATGCTTTTTTTCTGATGCTTAAGCCTCTGTTTCTCATCCCTGCGGGCATCCCCTGGTGCCTTATGGAGGCATGCTGACTCTGTGCTGGTGGGGTACCCTGGCTGCCAGCACTTTGTCTGGGTGAGGGATGATGCAAGTGAGTGCTGGAGGCATCCACCTGGGCTGGATTATTGCCTCATAAAAATGGGAATGAAGGGAAAAGACTGTGAATTAATTTCATGCTGAGGATGAGTGTTAATGATTGGCAAGATCACTGTCACTATTCAGAGTGAATTAAGATTTTGTTTTAGGGCAGCACAACTAATCACGTAGAATGAAGAGGAGCTCAAGAACACTGCTTTCTGCATCACAGCAGACATACTACTTCATAATAATAAGCAGAGAGACATCAAGGCTGTCACATCAATATCAATGATTCCGTCATGCAAACACTGTCAGCAATATTGCATTATTTTAAAAATATAATACTTCACACAGAGACTGCAGCACTAAATATGCCCGAGGAAATAATAAAAACAAATGTGCAGAGAGATAAAGAAGAGCAGGTCACATGTGTTAACATTGATTCAGTAGTTTTGAGGTTCCAGCTCCCTAGGAAATGAACACAAATGTACTGGTGTAAAATTTCAGACATATAGAGAGTTGAAGAGAGAAGTCACATGAAAACCAGATATTTCAAGAAGAAATGAAAATGGGGACTGTTTTGGGAAAACAACAGGAAAAGCTGTGGCTCATGTAGGGTCTCTCACTGGCAAAATGGTGTGGTTATAGGTCCGCTTGTTCATTTGGGCCTGGTCTCACTCCCATTTAGGATAAAGGCTGAACTTCTATGGACTATAAGGGAGCTGCTCACAGCCCTCGATTCTGGAATATTTGGTGGGCAAAACAACAGAGCTGGTGGCAAAAAGGTGGTGTCTCTCAGAAGGGCAGGAATATAGAAGTCAGATAGTTCTTCTCCCTGTGGTTTAAGTGCTGAGGGGGAAATGTTACTCATTTGCCTTGTTTCATTACGTTGCTCATGTTCTCTTTGTATCACCTTCAGCATGTATTTTCCTGTTCACTGTCCATAGAAAGAGGGATGCCAAAATTAAAGACAAGAACGCTATCCACCTACTTTTTAAAAAGAAGCTGTGTGTGCTTGTGCACGGAAGAAGAAGCAATTTTGCAAGTACAGAACATTGCCTGATATTCCTCAGAAGTACTCTTGTTCCTCTGCATGTGGCAGTCGCCCTGTGAGCCCATTTTAACAAACTGACACATCTGTAAACAACAGAGTGGGAATTTATTTAAAACCTGAAGTTATTTATTGCTGATGTGTTAGAACTATCCATATAACGCAGCAGCCTATACACTGTTGTGTAAGTGGACAGCACTTATTGCATTTTGCCAGATATAACTTCTTCAATATTTATAATTAAAATATTTTAAAATATTAAGTTTCTATATGAGTTATGATTCTTATTTCATAAACTTCCTAGCTATTTTTTTTAATCAGCCCTTTATACTGTGCATTTCATTTAGACTAAAAATGACTGAAATAAAAGAGATTCAATGCAAAAAAAAGATAGACTCAGTAGAACTGGTCAGAACAAGACAAAAAGGGAAAAAAGAGCTCTGCAATTACGATTGACAAGTTGGTTTAATATCCAGTGAAAGAAGAGAGAATGCAGTTCTAGAGCAGCTGGATTAATTAAGTAATATGGCAAAACAAACCGTGGGTTATTATCATTTTCAGTATGCCTCAGGACTTAGGGAGGCCTGAGGGCTTAGAGTTCAACTTCTCTCCGCAAAAAGTGCTGATATCTATAATTATTTTGGGTGTCAAGATACAAAATGCATCTTATATATGTAAGTATATATATATATATATGAGATACATAATGCCAAAATATAAATAAGATATATTTTGTCTCAAATATGTTGTATGTCTTATTATATGAATATATTCTCTCT
The DNA here is from genome assembly GCF_023634155.1 of Falco peregrinus. Classification (NCBI taxonomy): domain Eukaryota; kingdom Metazoa; phylum Chordata; class Aves; order Falconiformes; family Falconidae; genus Falco; species Falco peregrinus. The sequence goes on along the minus strand of NC_073739.1, from coordinate 44,261,139 downwards.
CTTTCTCTGTATATAAAACGCATAGATATATAGATACATAGATTTCTGTCATTACAGAACACAGGCTAAAAAAAGAGGGGGGGGGGGAAATCCCAACCTCTAATATGACCAGAAATAAAACAATTTGCGGAAGGAATCCAGTGAGTTGTCTTGAGGAAGTGAGTGTAATAAATGATGTGACCCAGTCTGCTTTTACTGGAAATCTTCTGTTGCCTGGGGCGTTATAAAAATCAATCACACAGGTGAAGATAGAAAGTGAACAACCACTGGATGGTTTAACAAATTTGTAAAAGTTTCACAGAAAACCTGGAGACCCTGAAAATGACCCTGAATAAGTTCACACGCCAACTGCAAAATGATATGCGGGTCACATCCTAGAAAATGACACTTGTGTAAGTTATCCTTACATACATGAGTAGACCAACAGACTGTTTTAGAAATCCCCTGCAGTCCTGGATGAGCAGGGGATGAGCTCTCGCCGCAGTGCAGCGTGAGGAATGGTACCAAAGACACAAAGTAGTGATACTATGCAGAAGATGTGAAGAACTCACTTGTAACTGTAGCAATTAGGTATGGTGAAGCTTTGTTAATTACATGGCCAAATTTCTTCCCTGATTAGAGGTAGAAAAAAATGGTTGGTCTTGCTCAGTCTGTTGGGTTTGATCTAAATGACTGATGGATGATTGCCAGTACGCAGAAGACCAATGGATTGGCATTCATTTCTGTTGACTGATGAATGGGGAAAGCAGAAGGGTCAGAAACAACATGGCACAAGTTTGAGAAGGATGCGGCTGTTGATGTGATGGTAATTCTGCCAGTGGGCACCCAGGAAGCACTCACACTGTGAAAGTCTTGAAGCAAATCTGTGGGCGATGATTGCCTGTGTGCACAGACCTGGGCACAAGTGACATTGTTGTTCTTCCTGTCTAAACTGGGGACTGTCCAGTATTGCTTTGTGTTGGATAATGAACTCTGGATCTACTTGGTCTTCAGAAGCATTTGGGAGCAGGTGGGTCATGAGTACTCAGGTGAGGGCTGAGTCCCAAAGGAGAGTGAACAGAGCAGGAACAGTCCGTCCTGCTTTGGAAATATGCTCCTTGACAGAAGGTGTAACGAGGGACAGAGTGGACCTGTGGCAAGGTAAATTCAGAGAAACTGTTAAGTGACAGTGAGAAAACCTTTTATCAAAATGTAGACAAAAGTGTTCAGGGACCAGGATTTCAACCACGGAGTTTTTGTAAGACCAAGCTAAAAACAGACCTGAAAAGAAAATACAGTATCTTGGAAACATGAAATAATTCTAACAATAGCCACAGACAGATGATGTGAGCAAAACTGGCAAAAACATGTATTTCCTTGCAGAACAATAAAAACAAATACACCAGTGATTACTAATAGAGATAGGAACCTGTATGAAATGCTGACATTTATCAAATAATTCTGCAGTAGAAAATGAGTTTAGCTTGACAAGCATCATGTTCCAGGTCTGAAAGCATATGAAATGAGTGGAGTCAGAGACAGTTCTTGTATTTTGAGAAAAAAGTTGTACTGAACAGTGAAGAAGGTAATCAGCCAAAGAAATCAAGGAAAGCATCAGAGAAGGCAGTATCAGGTTATGCTTAGGAGCCAGCGAGTAAAAACCAGCTGGAATCAGAAATAAGGTTATCATGGAAGACCAAAATAGTAATTCTGCTGATACAGATGACATAAATTACAAAGAAAACCTTAATTGTTCCACGTTTGTGACTGTTTCTTACCGTATGGTAGCAAAATAAATTGTTTACTGCCTTAGTAGGCTAAACAAATGCAATTTTGTTGTAAATTACTACACCGGGTCCAGTCCTGATGTCATGAAAATTAGTGGCAAAGCTGCAAGAGAAGGTTATTTAGAGATAAGTTTGAATTTCTGTAAAGCATTAAATCTCAGAGAACCACCCCAACCTGAACTCTGCCACAGGCAATAAATAAGCAAGAAAATGTATATGAAAGAGAGGCAAATATAAACAACATCCCAGTCATTACACTGTAATAGGGAAACACAAATAGTATATCTGTACTGCATGATAGGAATTGTGTTCTGTCTTTCCCCCTCCCTCCCTTTCTCTCTAATAAAATTACATTCAACAAGTAATCTACATATTCAGTCCTAGCTTGATATACATCACCACTCAGCATATATGAAAAATCACTTGCAAATTCAGATTTAGAAACTCAGTGTAGAACTATATGCACTTGCACATTTTAAGCATTTTACACTTCTAATTCTTCTAGAAATAAATGTGCCTACATATGCAGTGTAAAACATATGAAGACAGCAGTACATCTTTCTTTTGAATATCAAACACTAAAAATGCCAAATGTTCATGGATGTTGGCAGAATACTTTATTATACTTGTGCTTATTATTAGAAAATGATTTAAAATGATCTTTGAGGACAAGTTTTCTTGAACAAGAATGAGATAGCTGCTCCACAAATCAGCAATTTTGGTGTTAGTGTCTTCACTGTCTAGTCTGACTTAGGGAAGTCTTGGTGAACACATACCCTTCCCTAAGAGAGACTAAAAATAGCACTATCACACTCCCTTTTAAAGCAGTCTGAGAGCACTGCATGGTTACAGATCTGTAAGGGACAAATGAACATCAAGATGATTACTTGAATATCTGTCTTCAACTACTGCAACCTTAACTCCTTTTAAATATTTTATATTGTTTAAAATTTATAATTACCGTTTTGAACAGCAACAATAATAATGTCCATGCACTTTTGTATTTAAAACACAGATGTATGCTGTGATCTCTAGCTTCTATATGGCGCCAGTGTGCATGAAAAGTTACTTACATGAAATATTTTATCTCTTGATCTGCTTAATAATTTGCTGATAGGATCCAATATAGATACATCTTTGTGCAGTTCATCTTCTACACAGAGTTCACTGAGGAAATTATTCCCACATATATTGGCCAAAATATTAAGTAACATATAATTAGTGACTAGAAAAGAATACCTTATTATATGTTTGTGGTTTAAATATCATGTCAGACTGTGAGTAGTACCATAGGCCAAGATTATTGTAGACAAATTTCTGAATCATTGCAATTGCCCTCTACGCATGCCTTATTTAGGCATTTTCATAGAGATATTTAATTACAGTGCCAGGTCTGTCTTGTTCTAGCTCAGAACAAGGGCTCAGATTGGCCAGATCCTTCTGTATAGCTTTTTCTGAAAAATACAACTGAAAAACCAGTGAAGGCTTCTAAAACCCTAGTATGCATTGGCATGGAGGAACTTGACAAATAAATGCTTTTACTGTTAATGGATGGCTGCTTCAAAGTCAGCGCAATTTCAGTATTGGCACTAGAAAGCAGTCGAGCGTCACAAAGCATACAATATGGAACAAACAGTGGGTTTGATTATCTGCATCTGTTCCATCCTCTCCAGTGCAGGTTTCAGGAATTTCTGCTATTTATACGTATAGAATATTTTGCTGATTTGCCACAGTACTTGTAGATTCACAGAAAAGCCAAGATGTTAGTCAGATATCAATTGTTTTTAAAGTAAAATATGCCAGTGAAGATTTGTCAACCCAAATCAGAAACACTCTAATACCTCCACAATTAAGAAAGCAGTATATATCTTGCCCATGAAGTTTGGTGTCAAGAAGTTTTTGAAGAGCTTCATATTCCAGAGCTCTAGGAGCACCTTGGAAACAAGAGAAATTATAGCTGTGTCAATATGATCACTGGGAACAAACACACTACCAAATCCATGCAGTTGCAGTAATATCTGAAACATCATGCTTGTTAAAAATTAAAATGAAATTAAGAAGATTTGGAGGTATATTATGCCTGGCTTCAATTTTCCTCACAGACTGTTGGACCAATAGAAAAAGTTGTCCTTTGCCTGAAAGGTGGAGAGGGGGATGAAGTACACCCATTGGGCCAAATTCCCAGTACACCTGAGGTAATATTATCAGAGAAAGGCAAAATGAACTGAAAGTCATTAAAAAACCTATGTCATTACTTCAATATTTCTTTGTGATCTACAGTCTTAGATCTCCAGCTGCCTGTCACAGAAGTAATAGAAGCAGCTTGTATTTCCTATCATTCCTGCTTCCTCTAAATGTGGAAATCTGGCGGCTGTGTGAGCCTCTAGGATGTTTGTCCTAGTACTTACTTTTTTCCAATGTGGATGGCTGTGGAAGACCTATTATTTGGGGACTCTGGGATTTGTTCTGCCCCCCAGACATTGGGTTCTAGTTTTGCTCACCTGTAAGTGGTGGTTAAGGTCATCAGGTCTTAGACTTTCAGTGCTGAAAGAAGTGGTGACTATTTTGTGTGTTGGGGTAGAGTTCAATTTTAAATGTTCAACCAATATGTTTAGATGACAGTTTGGATTGTGAAACCTTTGGCAGAGGTTCTGATTACAGCAGCTGGGCAAAAAAAAGGTCTGTACTGCTGACTGTGTGTAGCACATATTTGGCTTATTTGAATAGCAGTGTACGAACTGGTGTACACTCACTAATCTGCTCCACTACTTCACAAACATTTTCATCTTAGCATAAGGACCAGGAAAAAAAGTCACTGCTTTCCAAAAATCAAATTTGGTACCAGATGAGATTGACTTCCTTTGCTTTTATTAAACAGTCAATGCATCATCTGAATTAAAAGCCCAGCCTTGCCACAGGAAAACACCTATATTAAAGTTTTTGTCTAAAGGGTTTGATGAAGTCATTTTAGTAGGTATTCTTTCAGGAAGAAGGGGAATGTTTACCATGGGTGGAAGAACTCTGTGATAAGAAAATTCTATCAGGTATTTTGGTAATTAATGAAGGTTTTCAGAAATTTCAGCAGAGGATGTGAGATCAGTCTGTACAGGAGAAAGGGTCCTCTCCATGCCTCATGTTTGCATACTTACCCAAGGCTTAGTCTTTTTTCTCCATCTTCCATCACCACCCAAACTCTGAACACAAGGATTTTTAAAGCCACTCTTGAAGTAACCTACATTAAATTATTCAGACTGTTTTCTAAACCTCTTTAGAAAATTCACAGGACACCCCACGATTTCTGGCCACATATCCCACACCCCCCACTAGAAGGGACAAATGTGCTATAAGTGACAGGAGAGAACTGTCTGCGTGCAAACACTTGTCTGATAATTAGCAAGTAATAGGAAAGAAATCATCACATATACACAAATAGCAAACCGACTTATGCCTCAGCAATGTGCTTCTTTGCTATTATTGAGCATGCAAGTTCATTTTTAAAGCAGTAATTTGAATGGTGTAAAGGGAGATCGATTTGTTTGTTTCCTCCCCTCCTCCAAAGACAGAACATTAGTTAAAAAAACAAATGAAGGAAAATTCCCCAAAGAACCTTAGGAGGGAACAAGAAAAACATCCATTGTAAACAGCGGGTGGGTCTTCTGACAGCCTTTGTTTGCAAATGATAACAATTACAGGTAATTTTTCATTTCAATTGGAAGAACAGGTATAAAAAAAAAAAGAAGAGTGAGAGAAACAGAGAGAGAGAGAGAGAGTGAGATTTCCCAAGTGTCTTATTCCCTCCCAGGTCTACAACCTAACAGGATTGTAGAGAGCTCGGTAGTTTCTTCTCATTCCATTAAGTGAGATCTAATTGTGTCTCTTCTGTCTGTTGGCAGATGCGGTTTCTACATAACAACAGCCCAGAGACAGAGCTGCCTGATTAATGCCTCCAGCTGTCATATGCCCCATTATCTGTGCATTTGCATAACTTAATGGTTTAGGACAGGGGAGAGAGGATGCTTAATTTAATGTTTAGCAGGCCCTTGATAGCTGAATAATTTAAGAACTGTCAAGGGAGGTCAGTCCTACAGCAATTCAGCAAGACAGCTATGATTTCTGAATATCATTAAAATCCTTACTTAGGATAATTTGAAAAAAAAAAAAAAAAGAAAAGAAAAGAAGGGAGGGGGCACAGAAGAACAACAACGCCTGAGAGGAGGCCCTGCTTTTCTGTTAACCATTCCTTCCCTGAGGACTAGGAGAAAGGCTTGGGGAAAAAACATCAATTCATAACATGGCCAACAGCGAAAGGGTTAACTGCACACTGTCTCTGCCCCATCCCCCATTCTTCTTCTCATAGCTAAAGGGTGGAAATACAGAATTTACTTAAATTCAGCTAACAGCCCAACATGCTTTGAACAGGAAACACTCTCAGTTTCATTAGATGCTAATGAATATTATTAAGCTAATCTGCCATTTGTTTTCTAATTATGTGTCAGAAAGAACCACAGTGGCAGCTGAGGCAACTGCCACGGTGCATTTATTTATCTTCCAATCCTGTGTTTACTGACCGACCATAGCACAGAGTGATTAGGATCAAATAAAAAGGGATTTAAAAAAAAATATTTTGCAGGTTGATTACTACTGTTCTTTTCCAAGTTCATCAACTTCTGCATGGCAAATGACTGTATTTTAAGAAGTGATAAAATGGAGTTATTTAGACCTCTCTGTGAGGCATTCAATCATAACATGAAAATGGATGAAACAGGTATTTTGTGGCGGGGCTGACCCCATATGTTGGGTCTGGCTGAGATGGAGATGATTTCCCCCCCAGCAGCCCTCACAGTGCTGTGCTTTGTGTCGGTATCTGGAAAGGTGTTTTAGCACACCAGTGCTATGGCTACAGCTGTCCAGTGCTTGCATCAGGGCTGTCTCTCCAATGTTGTCACCCTCTACCCAGTAGCCTGGGGTGGGCAAGATCTTGGGAGGGGACAGCCAGGACAGCTGACCCAAAGCGACCAGAGGGATATTCCATACCATGTGATGTCTGCTCAGCAATAAAAGCTAAGAGGAAGGTGGAGGAGGCAGCGAGGCATTGTTACTATGATGTTTGTCTTCTGGAGTAACCGCTGTCTATTGAAGTCCAGCTTCCCAGGAAGTGTCTGGACATCACCTGCGCTGATGGAAAGTAGAGAATAAATAATTTGATTTTCTTTGCTACTGTGAGCTGCCTTTACTTTTGCTTTATTAAACTGCCTTTATCCTGACCCATGAGGTTTTTTTCCATCTTGTTTTCTCCCTGCCCTGTCCTGCTGACGAAGAGAGTGGCTGAGCAGCTTGGGGGACAGCTGGCACCCAGCCAAGGTCAACCCACCACACCATACCTATTTGGTAGCTAAATCACAGACTTGCTCAATGAGTCATGGAGCTGTGCTCCACTGTTTCTGTTGTGTTCATTGCATTTGTTTGGCCCTGTCCTCCACTATCCCAAAACAGAGCCCCATGCTTCTTGAGGTCTGACACTTTGAAGACTGTATGGTTAAGATTTAAACAACTTCAAAACACAACTTCTTAATGTTTCTGCTGTGATCAGTATTGGTAGGTCCAGTGTTATGTGCTGAAGTGACATTATTTACATGGAGGGCATATGAAATTATTTAGCTGGATGAGGTGAGTCTGTTTCTTTGCTAGTGATAAGCAGGTTGACTTTCTAGCCAGTGCTTTGCCCCAAGCACTTCTTCATACATTCCTGGTCAACCAGTTCTTTTCCAACTTTATCCTCTTTCTTCAATTGCTGTCTGTTCTGCTTTGCCCAGCTTCAGTTCACCTGGTTCTATCAGAAACCCCCACAATTTTCCTTGTGTTAATTGTGTGGGTCCTGTCTGCTGTTGGCTTTTAGGCAAGGACTTCTATTGCTTTAGCTAACCAGTTGCATAAAAGATCTGAACAGCTTATTGCATTACTGGTTTAGTTTCCGTCAGCAGGGAATGGGCAATCTCAAAATGTGCTGATGACAAAGAAGTAATCTGTGAAATTACCAGTAAAAAATTTTTTTGTGTGTGTTCTAGGTCAAGAGCTTAGAACACCATCTGAGATCAGAGTGCCTAGTTTTCCTCTGAGATTCAGAAAAAAGTGTAGGGAAAATTGAGTTAGAGGATTATACTGAGTTGAAAGAGAGTGATTGCTGCTGCTGGTTGGCAGCTGCCCAAGACTCTATAAGGGATTGCGCACCTCCTGGCTTTGTGCTGTAGCAATCTCCTTCTAAATAATCTTTTTCTTCACATTTTATAAATATGGAAACTTAAGAATTCGCAGCTGAATTAATTATTCAACTGGTTTAGTCTGTAAATAACAACCTGCATCCTCACCTTGCAGTTCTTACACTTGACAAAGACATTTGGTGAGGTGGGGTAGTAGAGCTGTAGCACCATGGGAAGGAAAAAGAAATCTGCTCCTCTGTGACTGGGATGTTTTGTCTTTTTTATGGTGTTTCCCTGAACTGTGCAGTACTCACCAGAACAGCATGCAGGACTCAATGGCACATTTGCTGGTTGTTGTGTGGCGATGTTTACACACAGGACTGATCCATGGCAGCAAAGTCGTGGATAACTCTGGTTTGTACTCCTGAGGAAATGAGAAATGATGCTGCCTTTTTTCTGTTTAGTTAGCCACATTACTGTTTCTTGCTTGCAGAAAGCAAGATTAATTACACACAGATACAGTTTTTCATGGCTGTTTGATTTTCTTTTCAGTTGCTTTCTTTTAAATGGGGAAATTGAGGAACAAATGTGCCTTGTGAAGCTCAGTTTCTGAGAAGTAGATTTCTGTCAGGTTCATTTTTGGCCACTGCCTTTTTGTTGCTTCCTAGCAGGGAATTGATTAGAAGCGGTGTGAAGCCAAAGTAGGAACTGGGATCTTTTATTTGGTGGAAACATGTAGTTCCAGGTTAGACATTTCACTTTTAAGCATGTATTCCTGCACTGTTAGCCTTAGAATCATTTTACTCATTTTTTTTTTCAGAGACTAATTTAGTATTAATGCTGGAAACCCACAGCAACAAGGCTTCTACTAACAGAAGAATAAGAAACAAAAAGGGAAGAGAAAAAATCCTTATGCATGCTAACATAAATCATCACAGTTGTTCCAATCAGCACATATGGTATGGTAACATTGCCCACTGCTTTGAGACCCTCTAATGGAAGACCATATGGGCTGCTGCTGCATCAAAACACAATAGGCCTGCGTTTAGGACTCTGCAGTGATCTGGATTCAGAACTTCTTTCCTTTTATTGGTTTGTGTGTATGCATCAACATTTTTTCTTCCAAATAGTGGTTTTTTTGGTTTTTTTTCCCCCCAATTCCTTTGTTCAGTGACAGATTCCTATGGATAGAGCAAGACAAATACATGCCTGTGGCTTTTGTATTTCATGTGATTGCCTTTGCATATTTTGTGGCATTTCCAGGTTTCAGAAGTAGCAAGAGAACATTACAACTTGACCACTTTGTCAGAATAGTCATAGAGAGGAAAAAAGTATTTTCCTTTCTCTGGTGTGTATTTTTTGAATGACAAAAATGATTAATTTGGAGTAATGGAAATTAGGGTGCCATCCTGAGAATTTCCAGTGGTTGACAGTCAGTGCCATGCAGAAGTCACTCTGTCTATAGCTATGCTGAAAGAGCTGCAATGCAAAGTGTTGTTAAAACTGTGGTACTAGTTTGTTGTAAGTGTTATTTGCCTCAAGGCTTGTACACCATTAGTGAAGTGGGCACAGTGAATACCCCTGGATCTAAACACTTAAGCGCGCTGATACTTGGTACTAAGGATATTTGCTATAGGTAAAACATACTTCCTACTTTTTCCACACTCACTGTTTCCTAGAAATTATCAGTCACAACCTCTTTTTTTTTCAGGGAAAACATGCAAATCCTCTATGGGTTCCATGCTGGTTTCTGTCAAAAGATTCTCTCTGTGTTTGATTCTCAGTCATGTGTTTGGCCAGCTATCCCTACCATTTTACGGTACCCTTTGGCTGGCTTTAGGGCCCCTGAAATCCATTGGACTTAGTGCCCTCACGTGAGTTATGGTTCTTTAGCCCAGCCCTCAGCTGGAGGAATGTGGGTGAGATCCTTCATTTCCTGCTCACTCCTCAAAACAGAACAGCAGCAGACAGGTGGTGACCTCTCCCGAACTGTACTGTGGTGTGCAGGTGACCAGTGGTTTTGTGTAATGATACCTCACCTTCTCCTCCTCTTAAATTATCTATTAGGCAAGGGTAGTGTTCTTAATCTAATTAGTTTCTGTGAAGTACAACAGTATAGTCACCAAGGGCTATGCATTCATCAAGGACCTTCCAAGCCCAGTGTAAGACAGCAGATGGATATGGAGGACAGATGGGGACAGACATGGTTATTAACACAGTGGCAGAGTGGTTGGCTGAAGAATGGTTTCCCTTTCTGTTCCCAATGTGGACAGGTTTTCTCTGGCAGCTGGGGCTAGCTGGTGGGAATGAATACAGACAGAGGAGGGCAGATGTCTTCACATTGGTGTGCAGGGAAGCAGGGCACAAAGCTCCCTTCAAGTGATAGCTATTCGGCACCTGGGATGGGTGTAAATTGATTTCTATCTTGCAGACAGGGATTTTGAGAAGTACCAGACTCAAATGGTGGTGGATGTATACAGAAGCATAACTGGCTTAAAGGTATCATGAAAGGGCTCAGACCATGGCAGAAGGATGCAATGGGTGCAGTGAGGCAGCAAAGTTGGGTATAACTTGCTAATGATATAGGCATATTTCTTTCAGTTTTTTATAGGCAGTATCATTGAGCAAGAGTACAAATTTAGCAATCTAGCTATGCAATAAAATCATCATCATTCCAGCATCAAGGAAGTGTTTATTGTGTAACTGCTTCTTCTGTCAGTACTATTGCTTTGATACAGCTTGAATTCAAAATGAATTGTATTACTTGACACTACTTTACTGTGCAATAAGTAGCAAGTTATGTAGCCAACGTAGGCCTGAGCTCTTGGTTATTTTTAGGTAAAGGCAGGGATAAATAATTTTGGTAAAGATCTTTAAGTATTCCAGGTCTCTCCCCTATTCAACACTATTATTTTTTAATTTCCTTTTAAGACTTATTTATTTAGTGCTCTGCAACACTTACTGAGTTTCCCCACCTATATCTGGATTTTAAGCTTTGGATTTTAAGTTTCACATAACTATGTGAAATTCTTGATTATGAAACATGGGCCTGAAACTTCTGTGCAAGCTGGCAAAATGGAAATAATTGCTAATATAGACCAACTCAGGAGCAGAAGGCAACAGGGAAGCCTCTTGTTTCTTCTCTATCTTTCTGAAGTAGACAGGATTCTTCCAAATCTCAAAATTAGGTTTGGTTTTAGGAAAAGGTTCCAGTCAGCGCTTGTTCTTCTAAATCAATTTCAAAACATAAGTCTTGCGATAAACGCCTGATCTCCTGCATACAGATTCAAAAACCACTTTTCCGATTCTGTCTTTTCCTGTCATACAGAAAACACCAAGAATTCTCACATTCATATTCTCCCACTCACACGTTTAGTGGAAAACAATGCAAATGTTCTTCTGCACTAGATGTCACCCAATGAAAATTTAAAAATAAAATATCCTCTTCCCTCTGTTTCCAGAGGCGATTAGGATGACAAGTTAATCAAGGCTTCATTTGAGCCCTGCATTTTTGTATTCATCATATCACAGCTCTTCTAATGTAGCTGTCCAGTCCACTCAAAGCAGGCTTTTTAAAAGGACTGGGTATGTTGCAGATTTACTTTGCTGAAAAATCCCTTAGCCTTTTCCTTAACTAGCCACATATAGAGCAAAACCCAGAAAGACTGCAGGTGTCCCAGAGAGGTGGCTATTAAGAGGATAGCTGGGACGACCCTAGTGCCCTGAACTGAAACCTAAGGAGACCCACAGAGACCTCTTGGCAGAGTGTCACACTTCCCCATGACCTGGGGAAATCACTTATGCTTCCTTCTGCTCAAGGGTCCTCATTTGCAAAAGAAGAATAATTTCTCTTTGCTTTAAGGGTCCTGCACCACTAATAGCAGTGAGTGTTCAGCTTCTGAGCTGATGAAAGGCAGTCAGATACATGCTGGTCATCTTTAACCTGCTTTGTGCCTTTTGGGGTCCAATGTGCGAAGAATACAATTTTCCTATACCACCTACCATGCTACATATAATTTACAGGATCTAAATAAATATCTGGAGAATCATAGCATGTGACAACTGACAGTCATGAAGAATGGACATGGTTAAAGGTGGTCTTTCAAGAGATAGAACAATTGGGTTCAAAGCTCTGGGTATTTGAAAGCTACCCATGAGTTCAGAAGAGAGGCCAGTTGCAATCTCCTCCTGCCTTGGCCGTATCATGGGCTGCCCTGCAGTCTGAGTGTGGGAAGGGAATGGTATTTTGTATGTATTCAACTGTTGTTTTCCTTTTGTTCCTGTCTTCTGTAGTTGGTATATGATGAAAGGACATCTACTCAAATGCATTATATTTCCCTTCTGAGATTTTAATGAGAAATGCACGGATTATGGCAAATTTTCTATTCTCTGTAACATGAAATTTTACTTTTAAATGGACTTTAGTGTTAATAAAGTCTTTATAAACCCTAGTAGTATAACAATAGTCATAGAGCTTGTCTTTTTGCTCAGCCATCAAAATAAAGAAAAGGTGTCCAAAATATTTTTTTCTCAGAAGCTCTAACAGAAATCTCTTAAAAATGTTAAATGAAAGAGATGCTGTGAAAGCTGGGCTAAAATAAGTGCTGCTCAGGTCAGCCTGAGGTGGAGGTGTCTCTGGTCAAGCCACTGTTTCTCTGTCTTTGGTTTTGTGGGTTAAAGCCCATCAGGAATACAATTACATCTTAAATCTTCTGATTCATGTCATGAGTGATAGATTTTCAGTTACCAAGAGATCAGAATAATTGAATATATTCACATTAAACTCAGCTTTTGATACCTATTTTTATTATTGAATTCAGAGGAGTTTTTGAATGGCATATGTGGAAATATAAGAGAAGAGAAATGAAAACCAAAAAAATCCATGTGTGGATGTGGTTTCACTCTAGCTGGCAACTAAGTACCATGCAGCCACTTGCCACTCCCCCACCCCCACCTCACACTCCCCATTGGGAAAAAAGTTAAAACCTGTGGGTTGAGATGAGAACAGTTTAATGATTGAAATAAAGTAAAATATAACAGTAATAATTATACTAGTAATAACTGTAATGAAAAAAGGGATAATGAAAAGAGAAAGAGAAATAAAACTCAAGGAGAAAACCCAAACAAGTGATGCACAACACAATTGCTTTCTTCCTGCTGACCAGTGCCCAGCCAGTCCACCAGCAGCGATCTGTGCCCACCAGCCAGCTTTCCCCAGTTTATATACTGAGCATAATGTTATATGGTATAGAATATCCCTTTGGACAGTTTGGAGCCTCTCAGCTTCTTGTGCCCCTCCAACCCTCTGGCTGGCAGGGCTTGAGAAGCTGAAAAGTCCTTGACTTAGTACAAACATGACCTAGCAAAAACTAAAATCTTCAGCATGTTACATACGAAATCCAGAATGCAGAACTGTACCAGCAACTAGGAGGAAAAGTAACTCTGCCCCAGCTAAAAGCAGGACAGTGGACTAAAGGTCCAGCCTGTGAAGTGAACTGATTTATCTGTTCCGGTCAACAGCCTACAAGAAGAAGTAGTCTTAAAAAAAAAAATAATTTCTGAGCTTTCATCTTCACACAAATACATATTGTAATGAAACTCTGTGAGCTGTGAAGGGTCCAAATACTTGTTTTTACTGACCATCTACAAAGCTAGCTTCACATTCCTGTGCTGGCAGGTTCTGATAACTTCTAATAAAGGTGTAAATGATTTCTTCAGCAGTATCTACTTGAACACTATTTTGTTTGATGTCAATGTGAAATGAGCTAGCGGACACGAGGCAATTCTGTTGTGCACAAAAATGACACTGTCAGAAAAGAGAATAGTTTGCAACATGATCATGGGATCAACAGAAAGGCAGTGTGTGAATAAGCATGGAGAGTGAATATTAGTTTGTCCCTAGAGCTGGTCTCACTTTGCCAAGCTGATGCAGAGGGACAGTAGGTGGCTGGGGGAAGGCTGTTGTATTTTTGTTTTGTTTTGTTTCTTGTCTGATGAGAGGTTAAAAAAAATGCTGTAGACTCTTGACCTGTGTCAAGCCAGCAATTTTCACCAGACACTAGACACTAAAGAAAAACTAGTGCTGAATGTCACTTGTAATATTTCAGTTGTCTCCTGAGAAGAATGTGTTGTGTGCTAATTGTCCTGGAAACCTGGTGATCTATTTCACTGTGAATGTTTGCTTATCATTTGTGCCCTTACTGAAAGTTTGAGACACAGTTCAATAAAAAATGAAATCGTTGCTCTGTCATCTCTGTCAATGGAACACTCTGTCGGCTACTGAAGTTCAGCCTAGGATCTTACTCTGAAGACTTCCAAAAGTATTACTGCAGACAGACGTCTTTTGTTCAATTGGAAGAAGTATCCCTCCATTTTCCTGCCCTCAAAACTGGGACTACGAATGCAGTTATGTTAGGGGGTGGAAAAATTCTTGGCTTATGCTAAGAAGTCTGAATGAAAAACACTGGGGTTAAGGAATCCAGTGTGGTGCAGACATGAAGGACTTCTAAGTGATTGCACAGTACCAAATCAAAGCCAAGAGTGAAGCCGACTTCTTTCATTGTGGGGGTGCTTTACAGCTTCCCCCTAATATATAGCTTTCCAAAGCACATGAGATGAAAAAGCATTGTAATTTTGCTTAATCTGCAGAGTAAGAGGGTCTTGAGTGATCTACGTGTAGGTAGAATGCCAGAAAAGGGTCAGACTGGAAATGCTCCTGGCATAATGAGGTATACTGCTTTATGCTTTCCTGTACCGTGCTGCTTTTTTCCATTTGTATTTGGCCAGCACATTCAGAAACTGTTTCATGTGAAGATATGTAATGACCAGCAAATGTGTGGTAGAGCAGGACGTAAGGACATAGTTGTCCTTTTCTTACTACTCCCTGACTGTATGCTTGCAGTCACCACTGGAAACAGGACACTAGGCCAGATAGACCCTTGGTTTAAACCAGTATTCACTTCTCCTCGCAGGCATGTGTATCTATTAAGAGGGTGAAAACCCACTGAGACTAGTGAATATATTCAGTGTTTCATTTAAACTTTTCTGTGGCATTCATGCCAACTACTAATTAACACTGATTAGTGTCAACGCCCCTCAACCTCCTTCTAACAAGGCACTGTGCATGCATCAGCTTTCCTTTTTGTTTGTAAATAGCCTGTCTGAAACAAAGCAATTTAACATCTCCTCCTCAGTTTTGTGAATAGAATAGATATGTGCTTTTATTCACTTTATCAGTCGGTTGAGCATTGCTGTTTCAAAGCCTGAGTCAAAGTCCATGGAAAGACTCCTGCTGGGTTAAACGTGTTTTAGATCAAGCTCTTAGCAAAGGCAGCACTTTAATAAATCACAGCCTTGCAACCTCTTTGACTGGCTGCATACCTTTGTGGTTCTCTATGGCCTGCTAGCTTGAGGGTTTTCTTTGTCTTTTTAAGGATTTTATTCTACCCAAGCAACCCTGACTTATATTCTGTACAGCCCCACTGAACGTAAATAGAGTTTTACAGACTGTAAGTCAGAACTGAGTCTGATTCTCTGATGTTGTCTTTTTCTGATCCAGGGTTCACTGTCATACTAGCTTGTGTGTTCCCCACCCAGCCCCAGTCCTGCCCTCACACACCACCACCCCCTCACCCCCACACCCTTTCTCTCTTATTTCTGTGTTTCCAGAGCCCTGGTCCCATCACTCAGCTGCTAAATCTCTATCTCTATCTCTATTTCTGGCTCTATCTCTATCTCTCACTTGGGCTGCCTCCTTGTTCCTTTCAACTGCCAGATCTTTTCTTGCTCCTAGCAATCTTCTTTCTCACCTCAAGTGCCATAATATATTTGCTGCTATTTAATGAGATGCCCAAGATGGGTGAACTGACAGTCTCGTTCTCTCTCCCAGCATCCTTAAATGGATAGCATGATAAATACAAGCCAAAACAGCATTTTCTGCTGAGGAATCTGAAACTCCTAATAGACATACTTTCCCAATTCTGAGAATAGATAGGGCCATGTCCTCTGACAGTAACTTGACAAAACTCCATTGGCTTCAGCAAAGTTACTTTGACTTATGGCAACAGAAGAATTACCCTACAGTTGAAATGGAGCTGTGTTTCATATAAATCACAAGAAAGTAGTTAGATGTATGGCAAATTAAATTAAATATCTGATGTCAAATTACTATAGGTTCCTGAATTAGTGTTGCTTCATATCAAATCTTAAATTTGCATATGAGGTCAAATTAAAATTACCATTATCTAATGGAAGTAGCTCTGTACTATATCTTCAGTGACAGTCATGAGTTTAATAGTCTAACAAACCACTGGATGTCTCTACTGTGCCATTCAAGTCCAGTTAAAACATATAAATCTGGCACAAAAAATTACTTAAAAATGAAGACAGTTTCAACATGGGAATATTTGAAATGATGGGACAGAGATTTGGGATCGATCTCTCACTGGATATCTTATGAAACGCAGACATTACCTACATGGTATGGTAAAATTAAATTAATTCCTTCAAATAAGGAAGCTTATTTTCTTTTTATTATTTAGATGGAACCTGTTCTCCACAGGTATAGGAAACCACAGATCTCTAGTAAAGTGAATTTTGTTTGCTTTTATTTCTTTAACTCGGCTGAATGGCATTTAGACTTAAATTTTGTCTTCCTGCTTTGAACATCCTTCTACTGTCCTGTTCCTTTCCCATCCCTCTCCATGGACCAGGGATGATGGAGACACTCCTCTAGAAACTCTAGATGTTAATTAAGTAACAAAAACCTACATGAGGACCAAGGCAATTGGAAGGATAAAATCATAAGGACAGGAATACCAAGGGGTGTCAAATGTATTACCCGGGCTGTGTGCTTATATGTGTAGGGAAAAGGGGATGAACCCTCTGATAGATACCAGCTGGATTTAGTCACCATGGCTACACATTATTTGTTGTGCATGTCCCTTTAAGCTGTTTTTCCAGTGAGAAGAACTGCAGGGCTGTGGTTTCTGTGGGGTGGGCATCACACTGCTCCTGAGACAGGCTGGCAGCAACACATCCAGGCACCTGATAAGGAGGTTACAGGCATTTTCTTGTTCAGACACCCCCTGCCTTGAGGAAAGACTGTGCATGAAAACAAGGCTGGTTTTATTTCCTTGGCATCCTGTGCCACCACCCTTTCTTTTGGGGGGGCTGTTTGTATCCTGTATCAGTGTGCATTGGTTTGTTAAAGGATTCTGAAAGTGCTTTGTGACTTGCACTGTGCAGAGTGGGTAATTCTGTACATTAAATATCTACTATATGACCCAATTTGTTCCTTCCAGTCCTATTTTGATTTGAAGTTAGAAAAATGAAGAAGTGAAGTTATTAATAAACAACACCACCGCACAATTTTCAATGTATCACAAAACTACCCATCTGTCAGAGTAGTTGTAAGTCATTACCAGTATGGATGCTTTTGCTTGTTTGCAGTCCCTTACACAGTCACTTCCACTTCTGAAGAGGAATCAGGATGTGAAAAATGGGTGCCTGGTTTGTGAACTGGGAGTTATGACTCAGCCAAATGCTTCTTTGTCCTGCCAGTAAAGACAGTTCACTGGCATCTCTGGTATGGCTGCTGGGTATTCATGCAGAACAGATGCCATGTGTGATGCTAGAAGGTGGTGATGGCAAATTATTGTGTTAGGCTAGCAAAGTCAGAATTTAGAGTGTCATCAAATACTTACAAATTATTCTAATCTGGGAAAAGGTAATAAATGGGAGCTAGATACTCTTACCTCAGCCTTAATGACTTTGACTGTAGTTGGCACTTGCTTTTTTTTTTTTTTTTACATCCATAAAAAATCTTGAAATGGTAAAAGCTAATGTCTATAATGATAGTGGATTCAATTTTACTTCATCCCAGAACTTTGGTCTGAGCAGAGCAGCTGAGTTTTAAAAAGACTGCTCTATTCTCCTGTACCTATAATAAATTCCTGCCTAGCAAAGTTTAAATATGCAGCTTCAGGGAACAAAGGAAGCCGCTAAAAGGTAGATAAATCATCAGCTTTTATTCAAAGGAACCTTTTCACCTATTCAGTAGCATGAATCTTGCAAGACAAAAACAATATTTTGAATTTTATAGTGCCTTTTATCCAAAGTACTTTGCAAAAAAAATGAATAAATTAGTTTCCTTTCATAGTATGGTGTTTGCAAATGTTGATATTTCAGTTTCAAGGTGGAGTAGGTCAGGAAAAAATGAGCAACAGTGGTTTTTCCAAAGTCCAACACAGGTAACCTGTGTTAAGAGTCAGCAATAGTGCCTGGATTATCACAAGACAGATGTCCTGCTTACTGCATTTGGGAAATTAAATCATGCAGAGGACAGATCTGTGAAGAACCCAGTCTACTGGCCATGGCAGAGGATGAAAAACCACCAGCTGACTTCAGGTGTTTCTGCAGTGAGAGCAGAATAAAGGTAAACAGGTGTGAACTTTACTGGTAAGCATACTCCTCTGCTCACAGCTTAAAGTAGGTCAGGTTTGTAACTCTGAGTGTGGCCATACCACATCTCATTGGGGATTGAGTTCTTAGTCTCTGTGTCAGTTTGAGACCCACAGAATGGGAATAAATGTATCCTCTTACCTTCCAGAGACCCTGCAAGGATGAATATACACGTCTTAATGGTTTCAGGTGCTTGGTTGAATCTGCAGCAATAAGCACTGCATGTGTTTTACTAGAGTATCTCACCTACTCTGTCCAGGTTCCCATATACCTTGACTCATATTGTGCACATCAGACACAAAGGTTTACTCCTTTCTCACACTTGTGCATTTCTGCCTGGAGAGTGTATCTCCTACCACCCTAATCAATATTATTTCTCTTTATTAGTGTTCACCAAACCCACTGAACCATTCTCAGTGAATTACTAAAGAAACAAACACACTCTGATTGCTAAGCTATTGTCCAGCCTGAACGTCCGCCTGACACTTCCTTCGTTTGTGCATGTTGTGCTCAGGGTGTAATGATTGATCCTGCTCTTCCAGCTGTGGGAGTATCTGGCCTGTGCGCCCGTAGCCTCTTCATCCATTGGGCTTGCCAAATCTGTCTAGGAGAAACCGCTGCTTGGTCTACCAGCTGCAGTGGGGTGATTTGCTTCTGATGTCCTCAGATGTATGCCATTAATTCACAGGTGACTACGGTGAAAGTACAGGGTAAAATGCAGTCTGGACCTCCTTCCTCCACACCAAGGGCTGTTTGGTGCTGAGGTGTGGTTGTCCTCATGCTTCCTGAGTCAGCAGGCTTTCAGCATGGCCCCTATGCACTGTGTGATTCCCCTGCACGGACCAGAGGGTGGGATGTATCTGTTTAGGTTTGTCACAGGCACTAATGATGAGGAGAGTCTGCTTGGAGTCAAACTGGACTAATAATACTGTTAGTGCCTTGAAAGAAGGAGGGGGAGATTAAGCCAAGCTGCCTGTGAGATAGGATTCCGCAGAAGGACTGTGATTTCTACAACTCTTCTGAAGGGCTTTTAATGGTCTACTTCATGGCCTCATTAAGTGAACAATGTCAGAGCTTTAAAAAAGAGACCTCTGCAAGTCTTGCACTGGGCTGGTGACATATGTCACAGCATATCTATCTATCTATCTATCTATCTATCTATCTCTATCTCTATATCTATATATGTAAGCAAGGGAGCACAGAAATGACAGAAAAGAAATGTGTGGTATGGTTGGACCCGAAAGGAAAGAGCTAGAACATTTCTTCTTTCACCCTCTACTCTGAATCCTTGCAATAATTAGCCAAAGTAAAATGAATATTAGCTTATGCTTAACTGCCTTTCCAGCATGTTACTCTGCATTGACCCAATAGTGCTAAACCAATTATTTTTTGAACTTTATGGCTTTAAATAATCCTCTGCTCTAAAACTCCCTCTACCCCTCAGCTACTTAACCACAGGCCCGACTGCCCTAAATCCTTTTCTTATACTTTGTAGCTTTTTAAGCAAGCCCCCTCTTTAAGTAGACATAATCCCTTCTCTGTAGAAAACATGAAAGACCTTGAACAAATCAAGATTTCTCCATGGAGAATTCAGCTAATCCTGTGCTTAGCTCCTAACAAGGAAATCCATCTCACCACCAAGCACCCCATTACTAGAACTAATGCCTGACTTGAATAACAAGCACATTACTGTGCTTTAATTGTAGCACCGCTCTGTCACATGGAGAAGTTGGAGAGGAATGTGACTGGGCTCCTCCAGGAAAGACGGGTCACGCCTTTTTGTTGTTGTTCAGGTTGCTGTGATTTAAAAGCCGACTAAATTAACTATTAATATGGACTGCACATGCTTCAGATTGGATGGAACAGCTGCACTGTAGCTCTGTAGTACGCTTTATTATAAACCAAGTGTTGTTATACTGGATTACTATTCTGTACATTGTCTTTTGACTGTTGCGAAATTCGTATGCTGGGGCTTGAAGGGGTACAATTGTGCCCTTGGGGGCAGGGAGGCATCAGCCATTTGGTCACAGAAAATTATGTTAGTGTTAAATCAGAGTAAAAGCAAACTAATCCACAATGCGAATGCATGGTCAGCACTTTTTCCCAGAAGGGCTCCTCACAGCATGAGCTGATTACTGCCATGGTGGTAGAAGGGAGAAAAAACATTTGTGGGAAAATAACTGTACGTATTGGAGAGAAGCAGAAGGTGCTGTTCCAGCTCTGGGGTAGTGTTGTTAGTATTGATGTCAGCTGTGCACTGGGTACCGTCACAAAATGGAACCAGGAGGGGGGCACCTGGTATGGATCCCAGGTACGAGGGAGTACACTGACCTCACAGGCCACTGGCACTGGGATAGTCACTGCAATTGCTCCTTGGGTCCCTGGTGGTCCAACATCCACGCCTAAATCAGAAATGAGCAGTATTGTGGGGGACCGTGTGCACGTCACTCTGTGCACTTACTGAGAAGGCTCGGGGGGTGCGTGGCTTTTTCCCCAGCTCGCACAGGTTTGGTGAGAGGTGGCCACTGCCTTCGATCAGTGCCTGCAGAGGCAGGCACAGAGCCAGGAGCCGGTGTGTGAGCAGCGAGCCCCGAATAGGAAATACTCTTCCTGACTGATGACGTGCTCATGTAAACCCACACTGCCTCTAACTTAGTTTCTTTATCAGCAGCATGGCATGGAATTACTGTGAGCTCCTTCTGCTGATTCAGAGAGTTTTGTGCAGCTCCTCTGGATGTTCTGATGTAGTGTGGGACTACAGGTGATTTCCCAATTTTTTTCTAGATTAAGAAGAAAAAAATGGCTTGGAAGATGTCTGGAGAGACTCATGGATTAAGCAAGGAAAGAACTTTGATGCTGTTTGTCAGAGTGGAGAGAATAACTGTGAGAACTGTAACTCATCTCTGTGCTTGATAAAAACATACGTGTATTACTAGACAAGAGTGATTGTAACAAGACAAGAGCAAATGCTGTCTATTGCACTGTGATAAGAAATTCATATGAAAACCCATTTTTATTCAGGCATGTTTTATAATCCTTTGTGGAAAGCATAGGTTGCATGTTTATCCTCTTGGTCTATAATGTGCTTTTCTAAGTAAGATTTTTTTCCCTCTGTTATATACAACTTGGCTGTGGCTGCTGCTGCAGTCGTGTCTCTAGATCCTGAAAAATAACATTGAGGGATGGGTGGGAAAGGGGAGAAAAGCAGCAGCACATTGCATGGATTTAATGCGACATTAGACAAATACTGAGCAAGATTTTAATTACAGTGGTTATGGCAAATTTTCCTGCTCTGGAAGATGTCAAAAATCCTCCTATATTTAGTAACCTGAATACGAGAACCTCATTGCCTACTGTCTCCATCTCAGGCTGCATGTAAAGTGCAGACTAGGAGTTAATGGGTTGTAGTTTAAGGGGAGTTCCACTAGATGATGGTATAAATCTTCATAATGAGCAAGACCAAAGCGGGCAATTTAAACAGGCGTCCAGGAAAAGCAAAATGCCACACAACCAGAGGCAGTGACAGCCCCTAATCTACCCCATTCTTCATTAGAGTGAGGGCAACTAACTCAGACAACTGCACTGGCCACACAAACAGTGGCAACGTCCAGCAGTGTCACAGCTGGCTGTGCCACCATGCAGGCAAACTGAATGGAGGGGCTGATTTACTTGAGTTAAAATCAAGTAACAATTTGCTTAATTTATTTTGCAAATTAGGCTGGGCTAACATCAATTCATTTTTAAATGATACTATAAATGAGAGTAATTGTGTAATTAGAAGCAAATAAATTACAGGGCAGAAGATCCATTCACATGAATCGCAAATAAAAAAATAAAGCTGGGTCTTACATTCCCCCAGCTGACAGATGTCAGGATGTTGTTGGGGCACAAGTCTCAGTCTATCTGCCCTTGGAGGGGAAAAGAAACACCTTTTTATACAACCAGGTAGCACCTTCTGTAGCCCATTTGGATTGGCCCTGAAGGCCAAAAATGGGAGTTTTCTGGAGCCCTTCTCAGGCAGGAGGAGTACTCCCTGATGAGATAACAGTTAGGAGAAAGGGCATATGGAGAAGACAATGCCATCAAGAAAATCTGCTGAGGGCAACAACCTTTGAGATGTACCAGCAATGGAGAAATGGTTGCCTTAGTCTCTGGGGGGATTAAAAAAAGAGTATGCCACTTCTGGTTGCCAATGAGAAGAATAACAGCACCAGGTTCTCCACTTTCAGCCGGGGGCTGGTGCGTCTCTCCCAGAACATGACTGCACCATTCAGCTTGAGGAGTATAAAGCCCAGGTTCTACCTCTATTTCCATTTCATTGTACTGGCTCTGGCTGGGTTGGAATCCATTTTCCTCAGAGCAGCCCACGAAGTGCTGTGTTTGGCATTTGTGCCAAAATCGGTCCCGGTAACGCGCCCGTGTTTTGGCTGTTGGGGAATGGTGCCTGCACAGTGCCAAGGCTTCCTCTGTTTCTTACACCCCCGTGCCCGAGCAAGCGGCCAGGCTGGGTGCGGGCCAGACACTGGGAGGGGACACAGCTGACCCCACCTGGGCAAGGAGATGTCCCATGACATATGACGTCATGCACAGCAAGAAGAGCTCAAGGGCAGGAGCAGGACAGGGGGGACATTTGGGGTTATGGTGTTTGGGTTCCCAGGTCGGTGTCAGGTGTGCTGAGGCCAGGCTTTCCAGGGAGCGGCTGGACATCTGCCTGGCCCTGGGAAGTGGTGAATGAATTCCTCGCTCTGCTTTGCCTGCAAGTGCAGCTTTTGCTTCGCCTGTTCAACTGTCTGTGTCTTCATTCACAAACCTTCTCACCACCCCACAGGAGAGGGGAGTGAGAGAGTGGCTGTGGGGGTGCTTGGCTGCTGGCTGGAGTCAACCCACCAGATTAATGTCATAGATCTATTACCCTGGAATTAATTAACTGCTAATAGCACAAATATTTGTGTTTAGTGTATGAATAAACCCCAACAAAACAGAACAACAAAGATGACAAGGAGTAAGTGATGAAAATGGAAACAGAGCTCAAGAATGCTAATCCATAAGATCCTGCTGTAAGCAGTGTGAAGAAGGTAGTCTGTGTTCTTGTAGTAGCTCTGCTCTGTAAATCAGTATATTTAAAAAAATAAATGGGGAATGCAGAATCTTGCATACTAGGACTTGGAGTACTTGCTACCATACAAATTCTACATACCTATAAGCGCTTATGTGTTCAAAGATAGAATTTTATGTTCATAAGATGGTCGCTGAAAATATCATAATCCTAATAGACATCTGTTTAATAATCTTAAGATAAAATATTGAAAATCAGAGCTGATATTATGTAGAAAACTCTCACACAAGCTTTTGTCAGAGAAGCTGGGAAAAAAGGACTATAGTTAGGAAAGGTTTGACTCTGCCACACACCATCTGCTTAGTCTTTCATTTCAGCTCTAGGTGCTTTTGAAAATGGTGACCTTGATTACTCTTTTTACCTGCACAGCTTTATAAAACTGTCTTGTTACATCCTGCAGGGATGTAACTTCTAAGAGCCTAAAGCCAGCCAGAATCAGCTGTTATTGTACATGGAGCTGCTTGTTGTACAGGGCTGATTAGTTATAAATTGGACCTTGAGTAGCACAGGTCTCTGTAAGGCATCTGAGTAATTATGGAGCAATTTGCATCCTTTCACAGATTTGCTCAGGAAAGCTGTGAATCTGTAAGACCAGCTTGATGTGCAGAGGTGTGTGCAGAGGCTACAAAGGGGCATGAGCAAAATTAAGTGCTAAATTTGGGCTCCTCCTCTCTGGCAGCAGTGATTCAAAGCCTGTAAGATGTCATGGACCTCCCTTGCTTTGTGCATATGAAAATGATCAGCTGTAGTAGAGGGCTGTGGCTTTCAGAGGGAGTTGGGCTGAGCCATGGTAGTTGCTGTACTAGTGTTGTATGGGACCTTGGCTAACTGGTAGGTGCGACCTGGCTGCTTCTGCAGCAAGTCTGTACGCGTGAGAACCATGGGAATGAGTCAAAGCTTGGCCTTTTTCCTCCTCCTCGTTTCTCCTGTGTACCAAATTATGATCCTTCACTGCTGGCAAACTTCAGCTTGCAAGGGTCACCATGAGCCTGAAGCCCTGGGCAATCACTCAGGCTGCTCCCCTTGAAAATCAGCTTTCTCACAATTCCTTTGTTCTGATTAATGCAAGACTGCATTTCTTTTGTGCACCAGCCTGCTAATGGCTTCTTTCTTCGATTTCTTGAATTTAGGAGTTGCATACTCCACCTCTGTGCTTTATATAATTAAGCCCTAAACCAGCGAGGGAAGTGTCAGCTGCTTTGTGTTTAATGTCAGAACCCCACCAGACCGAGCAGCAGCACAAGCCATGTGAGGGCATGTGCTAATACTTCTGTCAAAGTCAGAAGGCATGGGATGAAATTTTTGCGGGCCGTAGGAAGACAGGCAACGGCAGATCTGTCATAAAACCTGCATGCACAATATTAACCCATCAGAAAACTTTGGAGAAACATGAAGCAGTGGTGTGAGTTTGTACTAGTTGGCTACTTTGCATCATGGGGCTCAGATGTTTCTGATGCAGTGCTTGCTAGACTTCCTCTATTGTCAAACAATGACCTCTGCAGAGAGAGGATCGTTAGTTTGACCTCAGTGGCAAAAAAACAGAACTAAAAGCTTTTTACACATCTTTTGCCTACTGATGGATCCTTATTTCCCTGTCCCTCAACAACAATAATCCTTCTAATAATTCCACAGAGGATGCATTATGGTAATTTCTGTGGTTTTCCTTTCCTCCATTTACTGTAGGATTGCAAAATCAGTGCCAGGAGTTCACTGTATGTGAGGTTTTAATGCTTAGTAGTTCATAGATTTTTAGGAGCACAGGCAGCAGTCTAAAATAAAGAGAGAGGAAATCTCATGACTTGACATCTGAAATATTCCCAGACTTCAAAGAAGTTTCAGCTGGCCAAGCAGCCTTATTTCAATAACTCAGAAGGGAAGTGTTGGGAAACCTGGGAGTGGATGAGTTCCCACCAGGGATAGAGCAATGGAGAGCATGAAGGGAAATAAATCTCTCCTGGTGGAACTGGACTTGAGGTGTCAAGGAGCTGGAGTCCTAAAGGGGCTAGTGTGAACTTCAGGCTGAAGTATACACATGATGTATTAGGCCTCAGCTAAATCTGAAATCATAAAGCAACAGTCAGGGTTGGGAGATAAGAAGGAATAACCTTTGAAGCTGCTGAGAATGTTGCTGCCGTCTTTTTTTTTTTTTTTTTTTTTTTTTAAGGTACAGATAGAGTCATTATCAATTGCAAGTCATCCAAGAGAAGGTGGTTTCATTGGCTCAGCTTCATGAGAAGACAACAACTGACTTCCTGGCTGAAACAAAGTATCTCTGAATGTCAGGTCCTGCAGAGAACCACCTTGGTACTAACCAGATGCAGGTGTGAGGCTGAGTCTGGCAGAGGTGGTCGTGGCAGTGTGACTTACCCTCGTCCTCTGGGGCACGGCTGCCATCCAGAGCACACACAGCTGGGGGAAAGGGTGGTATGGAACAGTGGCAAAGGACAGCTTTTCCTCCCTGCTGGAGGGCAACAGACGTGTGTTTCTGTGTAGTGGAGAGAGGTGTAGTCAAATGCTCTCTTTCAAATTCTTCTGCTTGTTAACAAAAATATCTATTACATTGCAGTTGCTCATTATGCAGTCGGACGGCGATGCTGCTTACTCTTTCCTGCTAGAGATACTCTCTCAGTTACTCTGAGCCTCTTAAGTGAACTATTCTCAGTTTATGCTGCGCAACAGGCTAACTGTAGACCATTAAACATTTTCCCTGGGGAGGTACTCCACAGAAAACCTTACTGAGGGACTCTTCCCTAAAAAGAAGCAATTTTCTGAAACAAATGACTGATTGCAGAAGGCTTCTGGTGGTGGCTGTGGTAGTGGTAGTCATGATAAGGGAGAAAAAGCTGGTTAAACCATCTTCCAGGAGTGTGAAAAACTGAAGGCTGTCAAGGAAATTGGAAGTAAACAGGGACAGCCACAGCTTCACTGTTTTATAGTACAACAGAAATGCTGGTAACTTGTGACAGCCTGAGAGCAGTAGATTATCTCACTGTTGCAATTTACTCAGGCTTGGGGTTTCTGTACATGTGCCTTTCCCTGGTGCTAGTGCAGTTAACCCCTATATAACAACCTGAATCAAGATACAGTTGCCTTTCCACCTACCCACTCAGTAGTTCAAGGTCATCTAGGAATCAGGGGTTCTGGATTTACAAAGATCTTTGGTAAAGCGGCACATTGTTATAGTAGGTGGTTAAGGCATCAAACCTCGGGAGGGATCCCGTCCTTTGAGATGCCATGTAGGTTTTAGATCTGCATGAATTTCTCTCCAGTAACAACTGGGGGATTTATCTACAGGATATTTTATAGCATTTCATACAGCTTCAGATTGCTTTATTTCTTTGCATAAATAACAAAGATCTCCCATATGTTTCTTTTTTCTTCTTTTAACCTGGAAGAATTGCAGGAGATTAGAAATTTCTGGGTAGATATACTTGCTATAAATGTGTATTGTAGATTTGGAATAATAAGGACTAACTTTTTATAGATCTCTCTCATTAAAAGTCACCTTCAGAAAACACTGCTGCACCTTGCTTATAATCAAATGACACCTCATAACCACCTAACCATTTTTAATATCCCCTAGACTCTATTGTATTATGCCAAGGCTCAGACACTGTCTAGCTAGTCAAGGAAAAGAGTATACCATCATATTTAAAAGCAGTTATTGGACAGGTTTTACAGGCAGTGGGCTAAGACAATTCAGAAACAATTGCTTATGTGATAGTTTGAGGATTTGTCCCTGTCAAACAGTTAATATTGCTTTAATACATGAAGTAGGCTGTATAAGACAGCAATAATGAAAAATGTCAGGAAAGACAATATCAATTGTTATTCAACATCCACATCAAAGATTACTTTTTTGTCAGTAGCTTTCAGAAAATGTATTTTCCATCAGATCTGATTGCGTTCCTCTTTGAAGTGCTCCATCCTCCCGGCAGATTTAATGTGACATCTAGGCACTTTTTAGTCCCTGGGCCTCTGAGGCGATTCAAAGAAGCACAACAAGCCATCACAGGTTTATCCTCAAAGGCCGACACTGTCTGTCTGATTTATTGTAACTTTAAGAATCATCTCCAGCAAAGCATGAGCCTTTCTACCCATCCGCAGCCTCAGACTTTTATCAATTCATTTGTATGCAGCCTGTACATTCTGGAACTGAGAGCCCTATAGCCACTCATGGAAAATGCATTACCTGCTACTAATCCTTTTTATCTTTAAAGTCTGTATTTTTTATGTATAAGTCATTTTGGGTTATCATAAAATATACATAATTCTCGCCCCAAAAAAGACAAAATGAAAAGAGAATATATAATAAGTTATGAGCTTGCCGTGTCCTTATCACCAAGGATTCTAAATAAACAGCTCGCTCTATGTAAATACTGCGGGATATAAAACTGTGATTACTTTCAATAGGGAATAGGAATGCTTCCATTTTTGTTCCTCGTTTCAAAGTGAAACAGTGAGATGAATCATTTTAAACGTGTTTGGGAGCACTTTTATTTTCTGCTTCGTTGCTTTGGGGGCCTGACAGTTGCAGGGGTTGCCTGTCAAACTTCTTCTGCCATATACTACAGATATACAGAATCACCTTATGGTTTCAACATTTTGCTGCAGATTCATGGTCAATCGTATGTTAATGACAGCTGTTTTCCTTTTCTTTTTTTTTTTTGTTAATGCAGGATGTATTTGAAGCATCTGCAAGATCTCATGGCTTACTGTGAAAAATGGTGATATGGCTGGGAGGATGACACAGTTCTTGGAACAGGGCTTTCTCTGCAAGTTTTGAGGCAGCTCACTGCAAGTTCACTGCATTATTTGCATTATTTTCTTAAAATATGCTGCTCTATGAATAGTGCTGCCAATAACTTCACTAGATAGATGAACCATGCAAACTTTTATCATTTTGGCTGCAATATTAATCACGGGTGGAACTTTTTTAAAATTAAACCTTACTTTCATCTGTTCATGTCAGTCCTGTGTCTCACATGCATACTGCATATTATAGGCCAAGACTATGAAAAGCAATAGTGTAAGGCGGGCACATTAATCCATATTTAGACATTTCTGTGTGTTTATATATATATGTACACACACACACACACACATGTATATACACAAAAGTCTTTGTGTGTATGCAGGTATGCATGTGCGCAAAGTTTATTTCATCATGCATATTTAAAAGCAGCTATTGGGACAGGTTTTACAGATGGTGGGCTAAGACTTCTTGTTTGAGTAGTGAAAGTCTGCATGTTCTTGAAGCTGATGTGGCCCCAGACCATGAAAGTGTTTAAATGGCCAACTTTAACTGAAACCATTGGGATTTAGGGATCTAGCAGGAACTAGAAATCTGTAACTTTTTGCAGGTATCATCATATATGTCCCCAGGGTCTTACTGTTTCAGTGAGTCTGCTCTCTTGTCCAAACTCTTTCTGTACCTCTGAGGAAAAATTAATATTCAACGCTATACACATGCTAACAGATATTACATTAACTAATTAAATTAGCTGAGTTACACCAAGATAAAATATAATGGAGAATAGAGCTAGGTCTATTTGTTAGGTGGTATGCAAGAAACCAGCACACAGGGAATGTAAATTCAGATCTATTTTTCACACTTGGATATAATACCTGTAGACACTCTTAATGAATATTTTCCCAATCAGATGGACAACATACTAGATTATTAAAGTGGCAAATAATGACAGTTGTACAATACTGATAAAAAATTGCTGCAACTAAAATGCCTTGGTACGTAACCAGAAATGACTTTTGGTGGTGAACTACCTGTTTTTCTTAAAAAGTTACATGGCTAATGCCCATAAAACTCAAGGCATACGGTAAAAACTAAATAATACTATGTAATGCACTAGTGTGAGAGATGTAATGATGTATATCTTTGCATGCTTTTATTGGTCCTGTTGACTTCATGGGACTATTCACATCCCATGTAAAGAAGTTTGTACTTTTGCATGTTTAGGATTGAGTTTTCTTGAAAGATATTGAACTTGTGGGATTGAATTCTGCAAAACAAAGCCATCCTTTCAGGAACTCACTCATTTACTGGCCAGTGCATAGTAGGAAATGTTGGGTCAAGTCCTGCTTTTCTTTCTGGAGAAGTCTCTGCAGAACAGCATTCCCCATTAAGCAATTATTCTTTGCCACCTGTTCCCTCCATCAGGACTTGATTTCTAAACCTTTGCCTCAATGTAGTATCTGGTGAGAAAGGATGTACTTTTGAGGACTTCTTTTTTGTCTTTAAAGCATGCTGTGGAATACGAATATGTAACTAATAAAAGGATATAACTGCTTTTTTCTTTAAGATATACTTCTTTTCAAACATGATAAATAGTACATACTCTTACAGCCCATTTATTTCTCGAAGTCTGGTTTGTCTTCTGAGTTTGGTTTTGCTTTTCAATAAGTGAATAACCAACTTTTTCCTGCCCAGACTGAGCAGTGCAACTTTTGTGCAAGTCAGCCATTCCCTCTTATTACCAAAATGATGAATTATAAATAGTTTTTCAACTAAAATAAACATATTTATCACTGATATCTGTGCTTCCAGAATGTATCATAGCTCTTTTAATTTGCTGGCCTATTGTTTCTTATCTGCAGTATTGTTTTAATAAAGTCCTTACCCCTGCATTATGTCCAGACCCTTCAGGTGTACAGTGGCACCAAGCAAAGGAACCTGCTTTACAATGCAGAGTTTTACCATGGGGGAACACAAATGGTGGTGATTTACTATAGTGGGAGTTCTAGGGCCCACAGAAGTAGGAGGTATCCCTGTTACTTACTAGCCTGAAGTGTTTGCTTTACCCTAGAAAGATAATTAAAATTTTGGTGCACCTACCACCGAGTCAGATGGAACAACTGCTATCTTCGCTGAAAACTGGACTGAGCCATAAGAAGTCAAATATGTGTTCAGCTAGAGAACGCATACTTAACAGAAAGCTACTTTATTTTTTAAACATCTCCCAGATGCAGAAGGACCAGCCTGTTTATGCTCGTGACACTAAAGGACTTTCTAGAAACACACTAGGTGGGAGCAGCAGATTGATAACTGTGAATTAGCACAGCCACAGCCAAACACTGCTCCCTATGCAAGTTAATTGTGGGCAAAGTAACTTGTCATAGCAAGTTTCCTCCACTGCCTTATTAATGAACCTTGGCATTCCCTTAGAGGGATCTTCTACAAGGGTGAGAGAATGGTTCAGGTTTTATATTGTGCTTTGGCTCAGATTTTATGTCTTCTTGTCATCTGTGCTTTGGCTTTCCTCCATTCACATTACTGCGAACAGATCTGAATTATTGTTAAGTAATAAGAAGAAATGAATCTTTAAAATGTACAATTTGTTTAGGAAGTGCTATCACCGACCTTGTAACATGACATACCTGATTTTTCTCATACCAGGCAGTGGCTACTGGTTTGTCTGAAAGAGCATATATACAGACACCACTGTTTTTTCATGGGCAAAGTAATAATCTTAGGATTGGGAATTAGGATGGGATGGTGGAAACTAAAAACCTGGGCTTTGGTTAGGGCAGGATTTCCTAGTCATATGCCCACTGATAGATAACCTGGGAGGTGTGGGCAGGATGGGGTGCTTGTGCAACTTAATCGTTGCTTAATTAATCTAAGGTTGATCTGGCTTTTGGGGCAAGGTCAGCAAGGCACAAATACACCTCAGAAGCATCAAAATTCCCTGGCACATTTGATGTGACATTTCTGTGCTAACTACTGAAAAGCAAGATGCAGGAAGTCAGCCATCTGAACTACGAGGGAGAAAGTGATTCTATTCCAGAAAGTCCATTCTCTTTCAGATCCTCTGGTAAGACTGTCTCTAAGGATGTTGGCATCTACTGTAGTTGTTGTGTAGCATGGACATTATATATCACTTCTCCCCACCCTCCTAACAGCAATGAGTTCAGAAAATTTCATTCCTTGTAACAAAGCAATCAATTATTACCTGTCCTGGAACACAGTAAGAGATGAAGGTTGTTGGTTTTTTTTGTGTGTTTTGGTTTTTTTTGTGTGTGTGTGGTTTTTTTTTTTAATTATTTTTATTGTTGATGTTTTTTCGCAAAATCAGAAAAGGTCAAGAAAATATTAAAAACAACCAAAAAGGAAATATCATGTTTGCAGATTTTTGTGTATGTTTTCCTAGCCATCCATGTTATTTAGTTTGTGATAAATATTTCTGTAACTTGTATCAAAGAAAGGAATAAAAAAAAGAAAGCAAATCAGGTTTCAGGTTTGTTATTATGGTGTTTTAATGGGGTTTTCTGACATTTTCAGAATCTAACATGTACCCTTTGTATGACCAGAACTGATATTCAGTGATCTACATTCACTTCTTATCAATGCTGTCTAGTTGCTAAATGGCAACTAAGCAGAGACTGCAACACTTTGCACAATTTGGAGTCTTATCTGAGAGACAGATTGCAGCAGGAATCACGGTACTATCAAGAATCAACATTCATCTACAAGCAGCCTCTTCTGCCAGCAATAGTGAGCCTGTATCACTTGCAAATTCTTTTTGCCTGCAAGTTCTGGGATCCAGTAAAGCCTTTTCCAGTTTGGGAAAGCAGATGCCTCCTCTGAAGAAGACCACATTTTTTCAGGCTTAGGGAAAGAAACATACTAAAAAGATGGACAATCTCTGTATAGCAAGCAAGAAAGCAATTTCACAGCCCTTTCTATCCCAGTCAACTTTAAGGTGTTGATTTAAAGGAAACACCCTGTTTACCTTAGGAAGAACTGGGATCAAATCTATCCAAAGGTTTTTACCAGTTTAGGCTGACACATTTTCTAAGTTGCCGAAGTTCAGTCACACTGGCAAAGAGACCCAGGCTGCCTCATCTGGCAGGACTGTTTGTGAAAAACTGAGTTAAATTCTTAGACTGCAAAGAGATGAGAATGTAAGAATAGAAAACAAGGAAACTCTTGAAAACCTAATACAAAAAGTGATAAATCTCAGTGATTACTTAGATTATTCTATAATTGATGTATATATATATAAATATATATATATGTATATATATAGAAATAAGAGGGGAAGTTTGTCATTGGAGCTTTTGTAACTCTTGTAAATAATTTCGTAAATATTTTACAGCAATTTGTAAATTTTATAAATAATATACGGTAATTTATGCACTTGGATCTACACTGTATATCTGGACAGAGCTCTGAGTAATGGACAGTGCAAAAACTGCTCAGAAGACTGTAGCAGGTTAGGGAGCACTGTGGCTTGTGTACTTTTTTGTGGGCAGCTGTGAGAGGTGCCCTTCCTGAGGCGCAGGAGCTGCCCTTTGACATTTGGCCAGGGCTGGTCAAGTGCGTGGGATTTCCAGGCCAAACCCTGTTCTCAGAGACTGACACCATATAACTATATTGCTCTATATACCATGTGGGTTTTGCATACTTTTAGTGAGAAGAAACCTCAGTGACCTGATAAAGGTGTGCTTCTAGTGGTTTTGCATTGCTAGAAAGCTTCAACTGAATCTGACTCTGACGTATGCTGTACAGCAGTGGCAGTACCGAGATTGTTAAATTCAGCTGTTGATTTTCATTTAATGCGTGTGGCAGGCAGCTGATACCGTATTACTACACAAACAAAAGCCTGTACAAAACTATTTGGTATTCGGTTTTTGGACGGAGAAGCTCTGTTGAATATCACTTTAGGCGAGAAAATGCAGGGGCGGGGGGAGAGAGCTAGAATATCAGATCCCAAGGATGCTTCAGAAGAGTGAACAAGGATGGGGCTGCTGACTTGAGAGAAACTTTGGGAGTTAAATATTTGGCTAGAAGAACTGTGGGAATGTGAGGAAAGAAACTATGTTGTTTAATGACTCCTGCACCAGAAAAGGGCTTTTCATTTGGAAATGTGCTGCATTCTATCAAATTACTGATAACTCCTTTTATGATAAAATCAAGCCTACAAGGCTCTGATTTTGGTTTACTCCCTCAGCAAAAGGGGCTGAAAATAACAGATAATTAGTGACAAAGTAACTCTCTGATTCAAGTCAACAACAGAAACATTCAGGTAAATAAAAAAAAGAAGTATTGCATGGAGGCAGCATCAGAAATATACCCCAGGCTGACTTGGCTGTCCTGGGCTGGCTTTGTATGTACTGTGAACGGAAAACCCTTGTAGATGAGAAGAAATGCTGTAGTTGGCCTGTGTACTGTAATACTCAATGGCCTGTGCAGAATTGCTGTGAAATGCCTGACCTGAGCTGGAAGTTGATGATTTCCTGCATGTTCTCTCTACCCTGTGTTTCCTATTTACACTTTTAACTTTCATCTAATGACTTTTTTTTTTTTTTTTTTTTTTTTTTTTTTATAGAGGAGGAAGCGATTTTGAGCTAGAGGAAAGAATTCCCTCCTTGGAGACACTCAGAAGGTGACAGCTTAAGTAAACATAGTATCTTTTATTCTTCCAAATGAAAACTGTTTGTGAATTTCTTTTCCCCAAGATTAAATGTGGTTTTCTTCCTTGAGCATCTTGGTTTTATGAACGAGGGTTGAATATTGTGAATTTCTTCTTACATTTTTAGCATCAGCTGGTTATTTTTTACTAACATGCTGATAATTTTTCAGATATTGGCTTCTGACAAATGAAGCTTTAATAAAGTGCTATTTTTTAAAATAACCCAAGCCCAATTTAACATAGGATGATGTAATAAAGGCAAATATTCAACCAATAATGAAAAGCTAAGTAAATGGAAATGTTTAAGCTCTATTTTATGCAGGGAAGTACATTAAGGCAGATCTAAGAGACACTTTAATGGATTCAACATTAACAATCAGACCTAGACTTAGTATAAATCAAATACAACTGCATTTCAGCCTAATGTACACCCACTCATTCATTAGTACTGTTCTGTGCAGATTATAAATATTGGTGAGGAAACCTCCAGCTCTTGAAGAATCTTTCCACAGACCCAGCAATAATTGAACAATAATGATGACAGTCTTATTTTTATGAATCACTAAAACTTATTGATTTGCACTTGGGACTTGAGAGAGCTTTCTCAGCCAGCATGCAACAGGAAATTGTTATAAGCTGTTAAAAAGCAGAGAAATAGGGAGAGAGAAAGCGAAGACAAGCGAAGAAGTGGGAAGGTAGTGGAAGTAACATTTGGTATCAGATAATTGCAGACATAATCAAGATGTAATGAGAGGGTCCCCTAACCTACCAACAACGTGATACGAGGTAAATTAATTACCCTGACTACATGTGTGTTCAGGCACACACATGCCTTTTAAAATCAAGGAAATTATGGTATATCTTTATTTTACTTTCCAAAACAAAAAGAGGGGAAACACATGTAAATATTTTATGAATTGCATATGCATAAGAATATAAATACAGAAGGAAAGTGGACTTTGCTGCTGTCTGTAACATACAGCTTCGAAACAACATAAGCAGTGTAAGGTTCTGGAAATATGTCATCTATCACTACGAAAAAGAGCAGAACTCTTCTATCTTATTTTTGTAAAAGATGTACTGGTATTTGTTAGGGAGCTTTTTTCTATCTTGTATCTCAAAATTGGTAGAAAATTGTACCCTGTAAAGATATGAAAGTAATACTGGCATATATGTCTGGTTTGAAGTATGTGTATGTGCGTGTGCCTTACTGTTAGCTTTTCGTCTTTCTTGTTTTTGGAAGACAGAAAATATCTTATTTCACAAACATAAAAGACAAACTGTAATTGTTTAACTATTTATTTTATTACACTAGGATTGCATTGGTATTTATTGAGCCTCAAATAGCTGGGATGCCGCCAAAAGTTCACTTGGACATTGTGGTCTTTTTCTGTAACTGTTTATTTCAAAAGTAAATTTACATAATTCATGCTAGGAATTCTTTATGCTAGCATTTAATAGTCTAACAATTACTTTCTTTTGCAAGACTCTTTCTCCCCTTAATGATCTAAAATTTGCATAGCTTATCTCAGCCTAATTTACTGAAATGAGTTTCATCAAGGCCAGATTCTGAATGAGATTCAGCTGTGCAAAAGGAGTTTTGACATTCAGAAGTTCACCATAAAGCTTCAGGCTGATGGAAGTCTAGAGAATTTCATTAATAGGCATAATTAAATTACAGCAGTTTTTTGGATTCAGATGTCCTGCTAGGAACCCTGAAATATTTAAGCTTGTAAGATAATCCAATGAAACATAGATGTTTAGTAAAAATGTCAAAAATATTATTTTTCTATGTTTCCTGATTATTTTATAGTATATGATCATAAAGCCACATGTTGCCAAGTGCAAATACAAAATGAATATGAATATGAACTACAGCCATATTGATTAGGTTAATGCAGATTGCAATACAGTTGTATATTACTGTATAAAAAGTTTATACTGTAAATATGCTGAAAAAGAGGGACAGTCAAGATACTGCAGCTGTGGGCACTCTGTCAGTGGTTTTCAGGTTAAGGCTTTGCAAGATAACAGAGAGAATTAACCCTCGGTGAGATTGCCCTCCCCCAAATGGAATTAAACACATGGTGAAACCAGAGCAGCAGAAATCTTGTGAAGTTCTTTTAATAGTGTACCTGGGAAGCTCTCAGCTCAGAAGATTTGAAGGACTAAAAAGCTAATAGGTTAAGGTAACCCAGAGGTTTTCTATGTGGGATGATGACAACAGCCGAGCAGGTACAGCAACTGTTAATCTCATTTGCCCTCTTTCAGCAGCTTTAGGACTTTTGCTGGCTAAATCCTCAGGCAACTGCCCATAATAACAAGAAGAGGAATTTCTGTATCAAGTACCGTTCCATCCTCTCTGAAACTGTCATGGAGAGATCTCCTTGCTGAGCAGCTGAGACACAGCAGCCCACCCCTGCTGTGCAGTAACTGCTCCTGTAGAGATGCCCCCACTTGCACAGGTGGGAGGAACCCCTCAAATCCCATTTAGAGCATCTGTATTCTGTTGCTTACAGTCCTAATCATAGAACCATAGAATCATTTAGTTGGAAAAGACCTTTAAAGGTCACTAAGTCCAACTGTTAACCCAAATTGTTTCACTGTAGTTAAATACTAAATACTAG
The DNA here is from genome assembly GCF_023634155.1 of Falco peregrinus. Classification (NCBI taxonomy): domain Eukaryota; kingdom Metazoa; phylum Chordata; class Aves; order Falconiformes; family Falconidae; genus Falco; species Falco peregrinus. The sequence continues at coordinate 44,224,539 of NC_073739.1, read as the reverse complement.
GTGAATCTGACAGTAACAAAGAAAGGAATTTTATGTCAAATTTATTTGCAACATGAACATGGTTGGATATGGAAGTCTTATTATAAAATAAGTTCACAGGATCAATGAAAAGCTGCAGGCTATATAGACATAAAAGCAGAACAGCAGCAGTTTTGTTAAGTTCCTCCTGTATAATGTCTGAGGTGCCTTCCTTCCTGCCAGAAACTGGGATAAACTGAATAATTAACCATAGTACTTTCTTCACATTTCATGTGAGCTGCTCCAGGAAATGGATGGAAAGATGAAGTGTGGAAAAATCTGCCCACATTTTCCTTTTCCTATGTCTAGTGTCAAGAACTTAATTTGCCTTACTAATGACTTTTCCCAATAACAAAACCACCATAATAAGGTATTTTAATAAAAAAAAGATTAAGAAAAAAGGGTCCAATTAAACAGTATGCAAGAAATGTTTTTGACTGTGAGCAAGAGGTGTGTTCACAGTTCTACTACATAAAGAGGGGTGTTAAAAGAGATACAAGAGAATATATTGGAACCATAATGATTATCTTAGATTTGTTCTAGGTGATTTCTATAGCTACTAGAAATCTCCAGTGAAAAGAAACAGTACATGTGTGGTGGGATGACTCCGGCCAGCAGCCAAGCACCCCCACAGCCACTCTCTCACTCCCCTCTCCTGTGGGGTGGTGAGAAGGTTTGTGAATGAAGACACAGACAGTTGAACAGGCGAAGCAAAAGCTGCACTTGCAGGCAAAGCAGAGCGAGGAATTCATTCACCACTTCCCAGGGCCAGGCAGATGTCCAGCCGCTCCCTGGAAAGCCTGGCCTCAGCACACCTGACACCAACCTGGGAACCCAAACACCATAACCCCAAATGTCCCCCCTGTCCTGCTCCTGCCCTTGAGCTCTTCTTGCTGTGCATGACGTCATATGTCATGGGACATCTCCTTGCCCAGGTGGGGTCAGCTGTGTCCCCTCCCAGTGTCTGGCCCGCACCCAGCCTGGCCGCTTGCTCGGGCACGGGGGTGTAAGAAACAGAGGAAGCCTTGGCACTGTGCAGGCACCATTCCCCAACAGCCAAAACACGGGCGCGTTACCGGGACCGATTTTGGCACAAATGCCAAACACAGCACTTCGTGGGCTGCTCTGAGGAAAATGGATTCCAACCCAGCCAGAGCCAGTACAATGAAATGGAAATAGAGGTAGAACCTGGGCTTTATACTCCTCAAGCTGAATGGTGCAGTCATGTTCTGGGAGAGACGCACCAGCCCCCGGCTGAAAGTGGAGAACCTGGTGCTGTTATTCTTCTCATTGGCAACCAGAAGTGGCATACTCTTTTTTTAAACAACTTTTTTTTAAGTGGCTGCCTCTTTTTGCAATGTATTTGTGTTCCAGCTTCTTTGGAGTTAGGAATAAGAAGCCTGTGTTTTCAAATGCACAGAACTGTCATTACCAGCCTCTCACAACTCCATTAGGAGGCTAACATATAATGCTTTGGTTCACAATATGTTGCACTGTATTGTCACTACTGCAGTTTTCAATTGATACAGTCAACAGTAGCGTCTAAAGTTGCAAACACAAAAAAGCAAGAGGCACAATTCTGTCTGCAAACCACGGAGGGCAGGAGATAGCTGCTGATCAAGGAACTCTGTTATACAACCAACTTCATGCATTAAGGCTGTATAACAATTCAATATTTTATTGATTGCAAGCAGTTAAAAATCACAATAATTTGAAGACTGATCAGCGCTCAATGACAGGAAGGCTGTTCCGCTGGAGGGTAAAAATCAGAAATTATTTTTGAATCTGAAGTATGGTAGAGAGCAATTCTCGCTTGCTGGCTAGCAGAAGTGAGAAAGAGACATGGCTTGGAGAGCAAGCTGGCCTGTACGAAACATGATATATTGAAGCTTTCCTACAGACCAGACATTCTGGACCAACTCAGTCCCAAATAAATATCAGGAGTATCCTGTTTATTTCAAATTGATACTGTGACAGAAAATGTTGGAGTGTTGGTTTTGGTCACACTCCGTTCTCTGCTAGATATGCATACATTCCAGGGCTTTAAAGGGTTTTGATTATGTAACGGTAAGTATTAGACATAACCTTGATTATTTTTCCCTCTAAATAAAAAGGAATATTATACTCTAGAAAAGGCTGAAAATTATCAAAATCGAGAGGGTCAATGGAAAATATTTTTTTTTCTGTTGGACAGGTATCATGAATGAGAGATGACTCAAAGATATGAATGACAATTCATTAAGCCTATGGAACAAAATACCTAGTAAAAGAAGTAAAATAAAATTAAAAAATAAGCTAACAGGGTCCTCCACTTCTCCAGACTCACTGCTCATCAGACTTTCCTCTGAAAATCAGGTGCTTCCTGTGAATGAATAGCATGAATAGATATAAGACAATAGTTTAATTCTCATTTTCTTTCATTGTAAGTTAGGGCTAGCCATTAGCCTGAGGTCACAGCTTGCTATGGAATGAAGGATAGCTTTTGTAAGTATTTGCCTGGAAGACCACACATATATACCGCCCAACAGGAAAATACCTTCAAGTATTTGGGCTGGATTTTGGTTCATACCTGTTGCTGTTATAAGTGTCTGTACTACTATCTTTAGTATTATCTTGAAAACATTTTACTCCAGGTGCCTTTTTTGGAAAATGACAATAAAGTTAGTTTGCTTGCTTGCATTTTAAGCTTTTAAAAAAGCACCAACTGGCAAAGAAACCTTCCACTCATTTAATTAAAATTCATGATTTCAGTTGTTAAATATGGATTTTAAAATAAGCAGAAAGAGACTTATTATTTGTTCAATGACTTTTTTTTTTCATAGAAGATAAAGCTTTGAAGGCTCTCTTATTTCTGAAGTTTGCAGGAAAGAGTATGGCACAGGCAAAAGCAAAATTAACCTGTGCCATCCCACTGGCATTGCTTCTAGGGTGGGAGTCATGGTCAGGAACCTGCTGAGACATTGAATTCTTTCCCAGAACTGCTAGAATGTGTGCCAAGTAGGGCCAACCTTCCCATGCTGGTTTTTTTTTGGATAACACTAATTGTGTCCTTAAAGGAGATATAAAGAAAAAGGATAACATTGGATTGCTGCTGGCCTGGGACTAAAGGTATAGAAATCCTCTCTATAATCAATTGTCTCTGAGTGATACACTTTCCCCGATACCTGGAAATTAACTACATTAAAGCCTGCTTTTTAAACATATGTTCATTAGTGTCCATTTAAACTAATTTTTATTATTGATGGGATAAAGATATAACATAACATTTAATTTACTCTGGACGGTGCTAAAACCCTTTCATGCGTAAGATTTGTTTGCAGAGCTCATGAAAAATGTGAGTTGTTTTGTAAAATAACATGCTACCTATCTTGAGCCTATCCTCCCTTTTCTCTGTCAACACACTCGCTGAAATAAAGCAGCATATTCCAGCTGTTTTGTAAGGTACTGGTAATGTATAGCAGCTGTAACTTCCATTTACATAGGCGTTTAACCTGTGGAAAAACTTCTTCATGTCATGGCAGGAATGTGAAGCAGCCAAACCATGTCTGGACTAAATATGCCTTCCAAAGTGCACAGTATTTCCTGTATATCATAATCAAACATGCTTGGTAAGTTGGGCATTTTCATTTTTGAGTAGGAAAAAAATCTGTATCTTTCCATCACCTAGTACTTTAGTGGCAAATAATACAGGGAATAAACTCCTTTCCTTGCTATTTTAGGCTAGACAGGGAGCAGAGTGGAAACTTTCCATAATTCACATCAAAAGGAGACAATAACCAGTGTCTGTTCCTAGCTGTATCACTCTCCACCCTCAGAGCTCACTGAGATCCAGGGCAGGGAGTACTTTGTAGGAGCTCTCTTTGAAAGTACTGTCAGAGTACAATCACCTGTAGGCCTCGAGTTTAGGATGTAGGCTCATGAATGAAGGTGAAGAAAGTAAAATTTAACATTGAGGAGTTTTTCTGCTGGGTTTGACTGGCTGGGCCAGGCGTGCTGTGAGCAGAGGTGTCTGCTGCAGCAGGTACCGACTGCTGAACTAAATATGGTGTTTTCCTTTGGAAACTCACTTGCCCTGTTCACTGTCTTCATTTCTGGGCACATCCAGAACACAGACACGATTTTTCTTTCCCCATGGCTTCCTGCCTTTCTTTTGCTGCATGCAGCATCCCCACCCCCCACCCCCTTTTTTTTTCCTCTTCCTTCTGATGTAGGCTTGTGGGGAGAACTGGAAGTTTATTTTCTTTGCCCCTTTGATCATGAGGCTGCTGAAAGTGAGCTGCGCCCCTGCCAGCTTTCCTGCCTTTGTTCCTGCAGCTGAGCCTGTCTGCCTTTGCATTTCTCTCTGCCTGTGTGCCTATGCATGTGTGCGTTCAAGCGCATGTGTGCGCCTTCCTGCCTACATCCAGCTCTCCTGTCAGAGGATACTGTCCTTGAACTGAACAAAACCCTCACAAGCTGTACCATGAGTTGAGTGACTTACCTCTGCCTCTGGAGGAGTTTATCTCCCTTGACAAGGTTTTGTCTGGTTTTAGTGGCACGGTTGGTGACAGGCCATGCATGCAGCAGCATGTGACCCTGGCTTCTTGCATCCATGCGGGCAGTCGTCAGAGCTGTCACACAGTCAGAACAAGTTAATTCAACGCATGGAGAGGGAGGTGCGGGCTGTAGTAGTATCAGGCCTCTAGAGAGGGTGCTGTCAGACAGCGTGTACCGGCGGCTGCCCCAGCTGCTACCTCCTGCCTGCGAGGATGCAGGCTGACAGGCGGCAGGTTCATTCGCCCGCAGCCGGCCGGGAGCACGCACGTTAATCTTCTGCCTGTGCGATGGGGCCGGTGATGCTGCTTGGTACAGCGCTTGGGAAGGCGCTTCGTGCCCTCACCTTTGGAGATGGTGTGAGGCAGCAGGGAGTGCTTGCTGGGGGGCTTGGGAGGCAGCAGCAGGTCGGGGGGCCCTTCTGCTGCAGCCCTTGGGCTGGTCCTCATCTGTTTGCTTGCCGTGCTCTTCTTCGCTCACACAGGTTACTCTGCACCTGGATTTTTCTCTCCCCTTTTGACAGGAGGGTGGTGCTTTTGTCAGCCAGCTGCCTTTAAACCTGTCCCAGTTTTGGCCAGGACAAAAAGTTTTAGGGCTACCGAGTCAGTTCACTTGCGTTTGTGTATATACCGCATATAAATACTACATATACATATGTACACGCACACAGTTTCTTGAGGGATTTTCAGCTCTGGATGAAGCAGAGCAAGGCAGAATCTCTGCCTGTAAAATGTATGTAATGCCATGATTAAAATAATGACGACAAAACCAATTATTATTAACAATTAATAACAATAATAAAATTTACTACTACTACTACTACTACTACTACTACTACTACTACTACTACTACTACTACTACTACTACTAATCGTCATCATCATCATCATCATCTATATCAAGCAAGTGAAATTTCTCTTTGCTGACAGACATGAGAGGCTCCTGAACTGGCCGGTCAAGGACTCCCTGGCTACAGACATCCAGGTGTGCTTAAACAAAACAACAAGACTCGGTAACACTCAATTTAGAGAGACCAGAATCAGCATGTGAAATGGTGGGATAAAACATAAAGGAGGAAGAAAAATCCCCACGTTTTTATTTCCTCCTGCTGTTGCCTGAAATACACTTTAAGGCATAAAGCAAGAAAACTATGACTGCTGCCAAAAAAGCAGCTACCAGCCTAACGGGTTTCTGCCTGGTGGGAGCAGGGAGTCCACTGGAGATACTGTATGCTCAAATGTAGGCAGAGATCTGGCTGTTAGTTGGGATGTGAATTAGGGAACACTCTGATCCTTGCCTGCAGCTACTGGCTTCTCCTGTTCTGCAATGCCTTGCATGAACTAAACCAGAAAAACCCTCTAATGAGGTAAATAACATCTTGTCTACATAGCCAAATAGTACCTCTTCTGTCATTAGCTGTTCTGCAGTTACTTAACTTGACTCAGGAAAAAAAGTCACTTTCATTTCACTCTGTATTTTTGGCCTGGGTGAGGCTGTGGGAAGGAACAAGTGGGAACAAATGCTGTGGAAAAAATCACTGTCTTGAAAGTCCATTGGCCTTTCTTGCAGCAATGCCTGAGTGGTAAAAACAGAGGACAAAGAAATTCGTTTTAAGCCCTTGACTACAGTGACTGAATTTGGATGAACTGGATCTAAGATCCACATCTGAGGCTGATTCTAGAATTATATGTTTGGAAGTGGAGACAAAACCTGGTGTTTTAGGAAATGCAGATTGAGAGTTGACTCATTACAGATGAATTCTATTGTGGGCCAGGAATAAAGGGAAGGAAATGCCTTTTCATACTGTGTTAACTAAAACTGCGAACCCTTTGCTATAAAGATGATGTTGAAACCAATGTTAGTGTGATTCACAAAAAAGGTAGGACACTGATAGCTAGCAAGAATATCCAGAATTGCAACAACTAATGATAATGCATACTTCAGAAGAATTATTAACCTGAAAACTTCCAAGTTCTGATCCTAAAGAAGAGGACATGTACTGCTGATTCAGGAGCAGAATAACACATTATTTGGACTGCATGTCCTGGGCCATCTGGACAACACAGACCCTAGAGGACTGAGGGTTCTGCCTTCATATGGGAGCGTGGTGACTGGGCCATGAGGTCTTGTTTGTTTTGTGAAATGGAACTGTTAAGTTTTTGTCATTCAGTTGGATGCCAGGAGGTTGCCACTGACATCATATCCAGGACTTTTGATTCTTAGTCTTGAACTGACATTTAAAGGAAGCTGTCCAGAGTGAGTCCAAGGCCTTTCCTGTTCCAAGTGAATTTGGAGTTCATCACTCTGTATGTATGTATATGTATATAGGAAGCATTTTTCCTTGTAGGTCTCCATCTTACACTTGGCAACACTTGAATTTCAGTTGTCAACTAATTAGTCAGGCATGAGACCCTTGATATCTGTGCATTTCTTAAATAAGACAACTGGCTGTCCAATACAGACAAACATCACTGAGGGTTAAAGCACTAACCTCATTTTTGCTAGTAGCTAGAGCCAAAATATGATTGCAGATCTTCAGAGATAGAAAACACAGGACAAGAAAGCTGGTTCTTGCTGCCAGAAGGGAGACAGAAGGGAGTCTCAGACAGACACTTGCCTCAGAAATGGCTAGCACTAAAAGCAACTGTACAAATAGTATCATTTTAAAAATGACTCTATGCTGCTAAAAATATTTGTTGGATATTAGGTAAAATTAGAATTTTATGATTCCTTACCATTGTCATATGATAAAAAGCATGTGCATTAACCCATGAAATGTCAATCTCATAGCGTGACAGCTGGAATGGATCCCAGCTGTCATTATATATTAGATGTTTACAATGAGGAAGAGTTTTATTAAAGGAGTTCAACTTCTTGTGTAAGACTTCTTGAAATTTCAAAATACTCTTATAGTAGGTCATACAGTGCAGCATGTTCTTAACCACTTCATCTATTTAGGAAACAGAGTATTGAAATAGATAATATATTTACAGTATCTAAAACTTATAATTTGGCAATGCCTGTTTATTAAGGGATTTGAAATCCCCTGAAATATCCTAGCTTGTGTGCAGTGGCTTATATAGTGAGACATAACCTAAAATCATACTATCTGTGGTACACATGTAAGATGTACTGGACTAAAGGGGCATTTTATGTTGGTGCTGAAATGATGCACATTGTAGGATTGCCTGATAAGTGGTTGGTCTATAAATTTGACTGTGTCTTGAGTGAAGTCTAGACAGTAAAAATGAGCTCATCGTGTGCTGCTTTTCTCCTCAGTAAGGTGTGCTGCAAAGAATAGGAGTATAATGAAGTACTGATTTGCTCTAGCAGTGCTTTCTTTTTTTGGGGTAAATTAATACAATTGTATTAAGTCAGCTTCCCTTGGATTCCCAATCCTTTCAACAAGGGCTGTCGCAGAGATTACTTGCATTAACGGTAGAGGCTTCAGTCTTACAGGTTTTTTGCTAACTGACTGTAAAGTACTTCCCCTCACCTTCATACCTGTCTCTGCACTGTCTGTGCTTTTCTCCTAAAATGTGGTTCAGGTTTGTTTGCTGTAAAGTCAGTGCATTTATTTTTCACTTCCCCCACTGTTTGAGGGCATGTTCACCTGCATTGGGGATGAGCTGATCAGCTGTGGACAGATGGCACATCTGCCTCAGCCCCCTGAGCAGCTGCCTCTGCTGACAAACATGCTCTGAAAGAACCGGAGAGGGCTGGGAGAACCATTGAATACTTCATCTGAAATGAGGTGAAGAAGTGATTTTACAGCTTACTGTGATTAAAGTAATTGATTCCATTCATGTATATTTTATTTGTTGCTTGAGTATTTCTTATTTTGGAAAGGAGTGGCAGCATAGGCTGTAGTCCGACTTTCTCCCTCTGGCTCTTGCACACAAGCACTGCCCTCTTCAGCCTCCTTCCCAGATGTGTATGGAGCCTTTGGTTCAGGTCTTTTTTTTTTTTTTTTTTTTTGGAGGTGGGGGTGGGGCAGGGGGGTTGGTGGATTATATAATTTTGACTAATATGATGGCATATCCTGGCTGCTGGATGGTTAGCCACAGTTGGGTTGGGTAAGAAGTCCGAGTAGCGTGCTTTATTTTCTGGGTTGTTTTTCCCCCTCCTGTAGCCTCCAGAGATGTAGGAAGCATTGCTAAGGTGTGGTGGACATCTGAATAAAAATGCTCTGGCACTTGCTCACTACTGTCCTGTCAGCACAGATAAAGTTTCAGCTGATCAAAACACCCCTGCAGGCAAGAACAAGACAGCTTTTCTCTCCTGTCTGCTGCTGAAAAGGCTTTAACAGAGTGGGAGTCAGTAAATTAACACTGGCTATTACCAGGTTGAGAGGTTTTGTTTAGCACTTAGGTAATTTTGTGGTCATGTGGTTTGGACTCCAGATGGGAGGATGATGGTGAAATCTTCCATGTGGATTGTCACTGGGCTACCTTTACCCATGGCAGGATGAATCTACAGAGACAGAAAATTTGGTTTAGCGCACCATTCATTGCCGGTGTTCCTGGTGCTGTTTTTATGGATGTAAAAGGCCACACGTTATCAGACCAGCCAGCTGTTAGACATGACCCTACAGCAATCAGTCAGGCAGTGCCAATTGCCTAATACTCCCCTCCTGGTCTCCATGTTGGGGATGGCTAAGGCTGCTCATCGTAAGAAATACGGCATTTCACGGAAATATTTCCAGTCTGATTCAGGACCTCTTGAAAATTTTGGTGTCTGTCAGCTGTGCAAGAGGAATGAATGTAACATCAGCTTATGCTGCATGAAAGAGCAGTGCCTGGGAACAGTTGGAGGATGAAGTGCTGGCTTAGATCACAGACCCTCTTCACACCACAGTTGCAGAAGGAAATGGCACCATCCTTACTCAGGGGGAGAATAGAAGAAAAGAAATGAAAATTAGGATTGTGTACTATCTCCTTCCCCGAGGTGGGAGAAATAATACCTGATCATCTCCCACTTACCTGGAGTGTGGAAGATCATCATGTTTTTGTCTGAGATGCTTTGAAGGATATGGTTGCTTCATGAGGAATACAGTACAGTGAGGAGTATCTGAAAGGTTTCCTGAGGAGGTAAAGTCATGAAATGTCCTGAGGAGGAGGGCTGGGACTCTTAATTGCCAAAGCCTAAGACCCTTCAAAAGAATATATGCTGGAGTGATAGGAGTGAGGAGACATGAAAGTAATAGCTGACTGGAGAGATTCATACGAAAAAGGTGTTTAATCTGAGCCAAGATTTTAGTGTCCCCCCACCATATCATCCTTTGTTCACGTAACTGTGTGAGAGAATTTGACTTGTCTCATAATATTTAGTAATATGATGATCTAAATTGGAGTGTGGTAGCTTTCTGGATAGCTAAAGGTTAGGCTGTAGGAAAAACTAATGGGAGAAACTCAAGGTAGAGTCTGGTACTTTTGTTGCAATTGTGCATATTTGAAAAGAATATAAAAGTTCTGCTGTAGTGGAATGAAGAGAGAGAGTCAGAGAGGGAGAGCAGTAGGAGCTGCACAGCAGGAGCCAACCTGTTTGCTTTATGGCTTTGACACCTTCCTAGATATTGTTCAGCTCCAAAGCCTGCTTTCTGTCAGCATTTTCTTAGGGTCATGTTACCATTGCTACTGTGGCTGTGCCTAGTAATTCGGCTTTCTTGCTCTCTTTGCTCCTCATCCCTCTGCTCTTTTGGCATCTTTTTTATAGACACGCAAAATCTTTGAACATGATACCCAGTGAATCACCTTCACCCATGGAACAAGCTGGAACTAAAAGTTAATTGTGTACAGAGATTCATCAAAACCTCTTCCATTCTGTTCAATAAAGCACAAGATTTTTTTTTTGTCCAGCTTATTTCTCAGTTCTTTTTCAGGCTTTATTCAGCATCAGGCAGGATGTTTGGTCTAGCTGTCATGGTTCCCCTACTTCTGAAGGCCAGGAAGGGGTGAGGTGGTGTAAGTTCATAAAGTCCACAGAGAGCTTTGAGAAGTCAGGCTGGAAATTACTGCAGAATGAGAAGGCTGCTACGAGATGACATGAGGTTCTGGCAGTGTGAACACAAGGACCACAAGACAAGCAGAGGCTCCTTCTGCACCAAATAAATTACCTCAGGGGAATGCAATGAACATGACCTTGAAATGAGCATATGACTCTATGAAAATTGTGCTGAAAAAAGCAATCATAGACTGGCCAGTTTATTGTAAGGAATAAGTGGAAATACATGCCAGAAGGGTAGTAGAGGAATTTGTAAAATGTCGTCCTGATGAGCCTTGTCTCCTATAAAAGATGCAAGTTTGTAAGAGTTCTTACAGTGAGTAAATTAAAGAAGATTTCCAATATTGAACAGATATGTCAGATGCTCTTTTCTCGTAAAAGTTTTGCTGATGAATCAGTTTTATGCTGGTATTTTCTTTCCTCCTTAGACATAAGCTAGTTTTGTTTCCTGACTGTGTATATAATAAATTTTTCCCTTTTTTTTCCTTCATAAATTAAAGAAATAAAAAGATATTGCTTTGATGTTGCTATGAAAAGTACAATAAAGTTGATTATTTCTTTTTTCTGTTTTTCTATATCTTCTGTCTTAAGGTTGTATTAATTTACAAAAGAGTAGAAGAAGGAAGTGGGGAGAGAAAATTTAGTCTGGAATCCTCTTGGTAGTTGTCGTATTTGTTAGAGTAGACCTTGCAATTTTTGCAGGCTATATCTGTGTGATACTGGAGAACCAGAAGAAAATGTCCTCGCTGTTTCTTTTCCTACTATTTAATCTTGGGCACAAGCAGGGGTAGCATCTTTTGCAATTTACAGCAGCTCTGGCTCTCCATATGCATTTATGGATTTATTGGGCAGTTAGCAGAGGCAGGGATCATTGGAGCACAAGCAGAGATTTGGTCATGTTCCCCTTTTCTCTGCTTGCATATGCCACCTTTAATGCTGAAGGTAGAGTATCAAAGAGGAAGCATTTATCCTTGGGATACCAGAGAACTTTCTTCTTAGGAAAGGAATTTCTAGATTAATACTGTGTGATGTTGCAGTAAGCTTATGCTAATACTGTGTTTTAAGACTGGTACCTACCATTTTCAGGAAGACATACTGTTGTAAAACTGTGTGTGTCAAAATATTATGGTATGTATAAACCAAATCTTTGACCTGCATAATGATATTAGGTAATTTCTATGTTCTCTATACCTGTAATGCATTTGGAACGTTTTTAAAACTTTTATGATATCTTTGAAAATAAGATAGAAATTAATATCAGCTTATTGAAACTTAGAAACATACCCAACTCAATTTTACCCTGGTTGAACAGGAAATTTAGTACGAAGGGAAAATGGTACATGAAAGTTTTTCTTCCACCAAATGAATACTCCAGAATGAACCACCTCCTTGAATTCTCCATCTAGCTACTCTAAGGCAATTTTAGGGAATTCTTCCCCTTATTTGTGTGCTGTCATATGGAGGAAATTGTTTGTTCCTATTAAAACATGGTGAGGATTGTGACCTTGCCTTAGTTTTTAAAAGAAGCAATATAACATGCCTTTCAGTCCTTCAACCTTCAAGTCATCAAGCACTTAGCTCATTAGTAGTGTGATTCCCATCTGACTATAAGGAATGCCTACTGAGGCATGAAAGCAGTTAGAGCTAAGCTTTCATCCCAGAAGCTTGTGGAAACTGAATGATTTTCATTCCTAGCTCCTTTCAGAAAGATAAAGAAAACTTTGTCATTATGTATGTTAGCTTGGAGCAGGAAGTTCAAGAATTCTTATGAGAAAATTAGGGGGTTTTGTAAACTTTCCAGACCAGGGACACACACCTTCAAAGTCTAGGTAATTTCAGTGTTAACTTTGAGAGTATTTTTTTAAAAAATCCAGTTACTGATTTAAAATATGGAGAAAATGGTACCAAAATAAAGTACAATATTGCTGATGCAACTTTAGCAGTGCCAAAGAGAGAGTACAGTAATTTTCCTCCATCTTCTGGCCAAAGTCCTAATGTAGTCTCTATGAGGTTTGTCTTATTTTGTGGTAAGAGCATATTTTTGGCTTATATTCAGCCTAATGTCCACTGTAATTCCCTGCTACTTTCCAGGAAAGCAGATTTCAGTGATATTTAGGTGGTGCAAATGTGTTTTGTCATACTGTTGTCATCAGGGTAAAGCTAGTATAACCCCACTAGACTTAGATGAGCTGAAATCTTCACCTATCACTTTGTCAGAAACTTCCTTGTTGTAGGGACTTGCTTCATCATATTTCGCTTCATTAACAACCTGTTTTGTAGAAACACTAAGCATTATAAATGAAGGCCATATTTATAATATCTTACTCAAATGATGCCTCAGTAGCATTTAAAAAACCTGGCATTTCTGTAACTGAAAACAGTGATGACATCATGAAGTTTCCCTTAAGCCACAGACAAGACACACTGGAGTTAATGACAGGGTTACACATGCTGGCCACTTGCTGCTGAAGTCTTTCAAGTAATAAACGGCTTGTTCATGTTATATTCATGTACATTACAGCATCTGTGCTAGGACTGTTCATGAGGAGGGCTAACCCTGATCTTGTTTTCAGGACTTTTGTTTGGGGTTTATTATTTTTTCTTATGTGAAAAGTTTGGGGTTTATTTTTAATTTGGGAATTTTTGCTTCATAGGATTTGAATCTTTAGCTCTTGCTGGCTGCCAGTAACCACCCTAGTCCACCCATTCTCAGGTACAGGAGCAAATAACTGACTTTTCTCTCCATGTTGGTCTTCTGATTAGTCCCAGTATTTTAAAGGGAATTACTAAACTGATATAATTGTTCCCTGGAGAACTCTTCCACAGTACAGAGGTTTCCTGCTTCTGCAGAATATCCTACAATATATTAAGTGGGTGAAAAGGAAGCAGCACCTGTGGTGATGTAATACTCTATTTCTCGTTCCCATAATACATAGTGAGGACCTTGACTTGCCAACAATTTTTACAGAGGACTCGGTGAGCTCTGGGGCAAACCTGAAGATATCTGATAGTGCCCCAGGACAAATTCTTTAATACTGCATAAAAAAGACACGGTAGGGATGGAGGATTTTTTTTTTTTTTTTAAATTCCAGGGATCTGCTTTTTTCTTGAACAGCTTAAAAAAAAAGTTTGAAAGCTATATTAACGATTTGGACCTGATTCTGAAAAACTCCCTTGATGAAACAAAAACCTCTTTCTCTCAATAGTTCACTGTTTGAAATATGTTTCTGGCTGAAAACAGCAACACCATAAAAACCTCACTAAGAATAGGAAGTTGCTGCAGGAATGAAACTCCCTTTCTGGCTAACAGGGCTATGTTTTCCTATGCAAATGTAGCAAAGCCCAGAAATTAGCATTGACTGCTAAATTAACACACTTGAAGAGCTTGGCTGGTTCTAATAGGCAGTCAAATGGTCTTGTTATATTGTAATGGTGCCAAGCTAATTGAAGTGATTACTGTTGCTCATAAGCAGCCCTTTTGAAGTAGAAGTCTTTTAAATTATCCATAGACGTTAAATGTCAGACGCTATTGTGTAATTATACTTTGTAAACGCTGAATGTCATAAGGCATCACAGGTAATTGAGGTTTACAGAGAAGAGCTTTATCTAAACCTAATTGGGCATCAACTCTTTGTCACTATTTCTAAACCTAATTGGGCATCAAATTTTTTGTGGCGGGGACACTCCAACACCTCATCGCAGCCCTCCTCCCATCACTGTCAGCAGGGAAATACATATCACAGCAAATCTGACCCTCCAAACCCAGGACCACTTGTAGTCCAACCTGTGCAGCCCATCACTCCAACAAATGGAAATTTTAACAGGGAATCAGGCCTCTACATTTCATAGGTGTGAGGCTAATGGTGATCTCCCAGTTCAGCCACATCCTGGTTTCAGTTTCAGTCACACCACTAAACCACTGTGGTAATCAATGGAAGCTTTGAAATGCAAGAAGAGAAGAGCTTGGCTTAGCAAATGTCTTTTTCTTCTTTCTTTTTTTCATTCAAATATACTTTTAAAAAAAACATTATTATTAAGTAGTATTGGTATTCCTAGGAGAGGTTATGATTTACAGCACAGAAATCTGTTTTCCACGCTGAACCTTTGGCTTTTACTTCCGCTGGTTTACTAGTAGGCAGCTTTTAAGCTTCACAAGACTTTCGTCCAGGTGGAGATTTGTGCACAGAAGTATCTTGCTAAGTTCATTAATATACAGTGATTGATTGCATCGGTATGCCTGATTTTTGTGTCTGGCTCCTTGATTTTGATATTTTTTTCTTTCTTTTTTTTTTCCCCCACTGAAAATCCAAGCATGGCAGTCATGCAGTCTTTACCCTCACCACCTTACCCTTGTGCACATCTCCAAAAGCATTGTATTTTGCAGACTTGAATCCCATAGCCTTATTTATACAGAGTCTGACCCAAAGTTTACTGAGGTCATTGAGTACTTTGCCTCTGACTTCAGTGCATTTGGTCTGCAAGCCTATTAATTTGTGAAAGTTGGTGGTTCACTTGTCATAAGATGCAGAAGTCCAGAAACTGTTTAGTAGTGTCACTTTTCTGTAATTTTGTGTCACAGTCTGTTTTGCATGTTTTCATCAGGTGCTAGTGGGTAACAAGTGTTGAAAGCACTCATAACAAGTAATGATCTTACATCTGCTCTTTATTAGCTAATTTTATTATTGTGTTGTGACTGGGAATGAAATTAATGGTTGAAACTCACTGTGTGAATGTTCATTTTAGGGAAAAGGATGCAGAGATTTTCTGAGACAAAAAAATTGATCTGAGAATCTCAACCCATTTGCAGAGGAAGCGTTCTTACTGGTTACTCTAAATATTGCCACTGTTGTTTTGGCATATTATTATTTATTCAGAAAACCCTGAATCCTTATCAGACAAAGGATAAAATAGAAACTGTTCACCCACTTGGGAAAAAGGCATTTATACAGTAACTCTTTTTGCTTCAGCAGCTCAGACCCTTTTTTACATCAGTTCCCTGCTTTCCCACTCTGTGCACAGACTGAAGTGCAACTCATTTTCTGATGGAAGGAGAAAAAGAAAGAACATTAATCTGACCAGTTTTGAAATGAAGCACAGGCAGTTCTTTTGTTTATACTGCATCATGTATTTGAAATGTGTAGGTGGGCTTATAAAACTGACATGGCAATAGGCCCGTAAATTGTAAAAATGTCTCTCTTTCCTCTCTTTTTTTTTGGTGGTGTTGTTCTTGAGGTGCTATAATTAATTTCCTTTAGCTTTACTAGACATTTGCATTTTAGAAAGATAAAAGAATACCAATTTCACTTCTGGACAAATGCACTGAATTACATTGTCTCACAGAATGTGGCCAAAGTGGAAGATAATAAAAGGAAACACTGTGAAGTGTAGCAAGTGCATATCCAGTTATATTTGAGATCTGTCACTTTGATGCTTGATTTAGTTGTATCGTCTAGGTGTTTGATAGTCTCAGACTTCCTCTCTCTCATATAAAATCATATACATGTCCTTTCCTGAGATGTGCTGAAGACTGTTGTCAAAAAGGCGTTTCATTCTCAGTTGTCTGCAGGAGTCCTGACATGACTGCTAAAATATCAGAAAATGAAATTAAACCTGATGGCTGTGCTACCCACAAGGGGCAGACAACCTGATTTCACTCAAGGCAGAACACACTAATCCGTAACATTAGCAACTTGCCAAGGCTGTCTAAGTCAGTGCTTGTCTTTGTCAGGAGTAGGAAGGAGAGATGTACAAGGAGCTGGTGGGTAGGACAGGTTTGAGCAGAAGGAAATTGGTGTTAACCAGAGAGATTAGAAATAATCTGCATTTGGCAAAGACTGAAAATAAACAACAGAACAGAAGGATGAGGCAAAAAAGAAAGAGAAAAAATACTGATTTTTTGATTTGGGCATTTGACTTCCTTTCAAGATTTTAAGTTTAAATGAAGTTAAAACTTGTACAATGGTGTATTTCTTGAGGTGGCAAGTGCTGGAAAATGTCAGAGATTTTATTGCACATTTTTTAACAAATTAACATAACCTGTTTTTGTTGTGGGAAAAAAACATGAAAAAAGAGATATTGTAGTGAACAATCTTGTTAAAGACATAGAAGTATATTCCCCTGAATAAGGCTGAATGTCTTGAAATTTTAGTTTTGCACAGATAGCATTCCACCCCCAAGAGATTCAGTAATAGCAGGGTTGACATTTGATATATATCTCCAACATGCCCAACACCTTCCACTGTTAATCTGCAAAGGCCTGGACCCTTCCAGCAGTGCTGCATCTACACAAGATAGACGTGGAGGACTGTGGTTTTCACAAAGCATGGAAGGGCACCACTGTTTTCTAGCTACTCAAAGCATCAACAGAATTGTGATAGATTACTCGTACCGTTATCTTGCATGATTTGCCTTTCTTTCTAATGTTTTCACTATTTCTTTCATGTTCTTGGTTCCATTTTTCATTTTTAGCATTTTGCACTTTTCTTAAATGAGTCCAACCTGCATCACATTTCAGTTCAGTTTCTTTCATCTGACTTATTCAGCCTCTTTACAACAGAACCACCAATGTCCACATTTGTATTAAATATCCAATGATAGATATTTATGGGCTTGACAGAGTGGTTCACTCATCCTCTAGTGTCAGCTCACGCAGTTCTCTCCTAATTTCCACTAAGGAGTCCAGTGTATATTCTTGTTGCTCATAAAAATATTTGCAGCCAATATATTACAAGCAGTATAGAAATACGAAAGCTCCATTTATTCTCAAAAATTTTACCTTCTGGTCCTCATCTAATGCCTTCTCCTTACTCCTTGCTTTCCTTTCCCCTGTGCCTCATTCACTTTTGGTCAGGAATGGTCTGAGTGGGCCCCATAGACTGTTATTCTTGTCAGTAAATTTTTAAGATGGACTTGAAAGAAGCTGCTGAAGAAAAAGGGTCTAGAGGCTGTGGGTAACAGGAAAGGAAAAGGATCTTAAAATGTAGCTAGCTCTTCTGTACCAGACTGTGACCACCCAAGTGAATAGCCATACTGGAGCAGACCGGGACATGCTGTTAGCAGTACTGTGCAAGCAAAAGTTTGTGTCAACCAGTATTGAGCAAAATAACCCCAGGACTTGCTGATTTTACACCAGAAGTGCTTGAACCCAGCACTGACTCCTACAAGAGCTACACATACTGCTCCATCAGTCTGTGTGGTATGGCAGTGGTCAAGCAGTATTAGTGCTTGAGGGCTGCTTTGCTTTTTGTACTGGTGGGTGTGATGCTATAGGTGTGGTAATCCCTGTACATTTTCTTTTTTTCCCCCACTGATGTGTCATTTTGCAGAGAGAACCTGAAATGTGCTTTTTTTTATTTTGCCTTTATCATTTGCTGTTTTATTTGCATTCAATTATTTGTTTTTATTTTATTTACTATTTTATAATGGAATTTTTTTAGGCAGATGAATATTTCATAAATGAATTATGTTTAAATGTTTAAAAATGTTTGGTTTGTTCTTTCAGTAAACAATTTTATCAGCACAATAACACCATCCAGAGCATGTGTTTGGTGGACAGTACACACTCCCCCCTAAGCTCTGTTATTACAAAGGCTCCCAGCTATTTTCACAGGGCAGACTACAGTTCCCTGGGTCAGGCTGACCTCTTCCATAAGAGTTATCTAAGCTTCATATGGTGCAGTCAGACACTGACCTTGCACTGTTCCTTTGGAAACAGCATCCCTTTATTGCCTGCAAAATGAATACTAGAAATCTCTTTTTTGTTTTCTTAACCCTTTTACCAGTGACACCTTTTTCTTGTCCTCTCCCTTTTGCAAAGCACCCTTGACACCTGTGAAGTGAAGCAATACTGGCTTGTCTTATGGGCTTCCAGATCCTTTTACAGATTTGGATGCTTTTGTCACAAGGTACTTGGGCCATTTCTGAGGGTCTTGGAGGCAAAGGGAGGTGTCACACCCCAGGAGCAATCTGGCTTCTCTCAGGCTATGTTGCAGTTCAGTCATGTGAGCAATGCTCTTTGATCTCACTGGAGACTTGCTATTGCCTGCTGTAAGAGAGCTGAGTGCTGAGTTATGCTGATTACATATCTTACCAGAACATCACCTGAACTGCCATCCACATGATTTTAGTTCAGCAATAAATCATGATATGTTGCTAGGAACCATTGTTTTCTGAGTGAACAGGTGGAAATGGTTGAATTTAAAACATCTTTCAAGTGGGAGAGGAGGTGACTTGGATCCTGGACTTCCGATTCCAGTATTGGTTGCTGTTTCCAACAGCTGACTCCTAATTTCTTACGAAGTCTTATACTTGATACATAAAGTTTACTACATTCAGACAAACTCTATTATGTGGGACTAGATTTATTAGATTTCACTGGTAAACATAAGGCCGAGCCTACACTGGAATCGGCAACAGTTTTTCCTGAACATGGGTAAAATGACAGCGTGCTCAAGCATCCTTAACAAGTAAATATTTTGTTATTTGTATATCGTTGATTGATCCCTACACTTATCGCTTGGTTTCTAATTTAAAAAACAACAACATGGGAATTACAGAAATTGATAGGAACTTGGGTATTTAGTTTGACTTAATACCATAAACAAAGACAGGAAGAGAACAGATGGTTTACATCCATGGTTGACATTCAGCCCAGCTGGGATCAGTTTCTTGTTGAGATGAAAAGAAAATAAGTTGAGGTATAAGCAGGGTAAACCATTGCCATCTGGGTCAATTCTTGTGGTAACTACAAAGCAGCCACTCCATACATCCTTGGTTTATCCTTCCTGTTTCCTCACTTATCAAATATTTATTGTCAACAACGGGCAGTTCTGTTTGCACACATTGCAATTGGATAATGAGATAGTTAGGTTTACTTCTGTTATTGATGGTGAGGGCTGATGGCATGAATAATTTCCTGTTTTTATAAATGGGAATTGAATTATTGATGCTTCATTTAGGCAGTGATAAAGGTAGTAATGTATTGCCATGGTTGTAGGTTGGTAGTAGTAGTAGCCAAGATGATACTTGCAGGTGATGGGCCAATTCTACCCTATATCTAGAGTGCAAATTGGAAATTGCTTCCCATGAATACAGTGATTATGGATTTACTGCTGTACAAATACTCCCAAATTTGTCCTAATAACTTTGTGGTAGACATCATTGCTGGTAGATGAAAGACTACATTTCAACAGCCTGAACTAGCAATATTTTGCTTACAACCCCAGCAATCTGTCACAAAAAAGATCATTTCAGAAAAAAGGAGAGAAGAGACAATGGTTAATGAAATAACAATTTTTGTTACTTGCATTCAAAGGGCCTCTAACATCTTCAGAGAGTTTCTCTGATTTTTTGGACTGACTAATTTTGTGCTTCTTCAGTCTTGAGTGTCACTCTTGTAACATGGTAATTTGAGTTTCTGCGATTCAGGCTCTGGGATTTCCCCCCGCCCGAAGCCACTTCACATTTTAAAAATGTAAGCTACACAGAAACAAGTGGCATTTGCATCTCATCTTTCAAAAGAGGACATGTTTGAGAGAGAAGAAACAGCTGATATTCCCTTCTAGCACTCCAGCATATAACATTAATCTCTTGCCAAATGTAAAAGGTTGAAGTGAAACCTTCTCTATTCCATTTGCATTTCTTCACTTGCTGTTTGCTGTACTCTGTCCTGTTTTTCAGTTCTCCAGTAGACTCAAATTCCCCCTCTGCTTTCCCTAATCCCAGTCATCCCACCAGCACGTGAAGCATAGCAGTGCCTCCCCTGTCTGCAAACCTCCCTTGTCAGCACCATGAACCAAGTTCTTAGGGAAATGGCAGGATAGTGTGTTAGGAAATGAATGCAATGCACATTTCTCTCCTCAGACCACAGTTAATAAATTTCAGAAGTGCTGTGCTGCTCTTAAGTTTTCCTGCCTCCCCATCATTTTTTGAACCATGGGGTGACGGCAAGGAGCCATAGGTAAAATTCCTGTGCAGTATTTCTCATGATCAAGTACAGATTAGATCAATAATGTAACCCCCCCCCCCCAAAAAAAAGAAAAAAAAAAGAAAAAAAAGGAAAAAAAAGAAAAAAAAAAAAAAGAAAAAGAGTTAAAGAAGACCTCAGGCCAATTATTTTTCTACAAAATACTTTATGTGACAACAGCAGCAGCCCCCAAAGGGCAGCATGTAACAACAGAGCCTAATTAGAATGATTTCAGTGTAATCATTAACTAGCATCTACCACCTACGAGAGTATTTCTGTTTAAACTAAAACATGACCTGCATGGTGGAGAGGCCTTGTAAACTGTCTACAAAATAAAAAATGTGACAGTAAAGGTCAGAGCTGTGCTTATTTGAATTTCAAGCAGGAATCAGGCTCCTCAGTCGGTGTGTACAGGAAGAATGGTGGCTTTTTTCCTAGGCTCTCCTTGCCAACCGTAGCATTTGGAGAAATCCTCCAGGACTAATTACTGTGGCTGCAAAACAAGTATTGTTCTTTTGTCTCTCTCCTTGACCTGGTGAAATGCAAGGGTCCTAATTATATTGTGTCAAAGTTGTGGTTTTGTTTTTTACTGTCATGTGAATGAAGGTCACAAGCTAAGAAAGCCATGTGGCACCTAACATCTCTCTGCAGCCACCTGTTGACTGACATCTTTCTTGCTGCTCCTGCTAATCACATCACCTTGCTGGAGAAGAAGGGGAGGGAGGGCTAGCTAATAAACTCTCCTTCCAGAAGGAGTGATGCTAACACATTGTGTTCCACTGGGTGATGTAAAAACAGCTATCAAATCAGTGAGATTTGGCTTGATTTGCAACTCTCTGGTGAAATTTAAGAAGGCAAAATTGTAAAACATTCAAGGTAAAAAAAGCGTGAAAACTTTTTTAAGGAAAGCATTTTAAAGGTCAGGAGACAGACACCATAATAAAAAAAAAGTTGTTAGGAAGGGTATTATTTATTAATTTTGAAACTTTGAGAAACACTCTGTTAGCAGCATTTATCTGCTCTTAAAAATAATCCAAGCAAGCAAGTGCATTGAATTAATTTTCTATTTCCTTTTGTGACTTTTAAAGAACTTTTTATAGTTTGAGGAATTGACAAAGCTATAACATCTAATATATAAGCATTTCTATACTGAATCTTTCTTCTTTTTTGTTTTCCTCCCATCCTCACAACTTTCTAAGTTTTCTCTGCTTTGATCTTTATTTTCCCTTTTCCTCTTTGCAGTGTTTTGTTTGGTTAGTTTTAGTATCCCTTCTTTAAATTTTAAGATTTCCTTACCTACTTCTCCATTTTTTTTGTCTCTCATTGTTTGTGTCTTTTCTTTCTTGAACTTTGGAGTAGAACTAGTGCTTGTGAAGTGATGTGACACCACAGCAAGAAACACTTGGTGAATCCACAGATTAAGAAAAATCAACAGCAAGTCATATACAAGAAATCACATTCCTTTCTTTCATTATCCTAGTTCTTTGCCATCAGAGTAGTTTTGGCTTGTCTTCAAAGGGTAGATGGCATAATGTGTATATATTAACTATACATTTGTTTGTATCTCAGCTGTTATCAGTGTGTTATTATGCTGTGGCTGGGAAACATTTATGGCACCAAATGTGCTACAGAGATGTGTAGCTTTTTGGTGGTTTCAGGTGTACTAAGGACAAAATGGGAAGAGAAAGCAGGCTGTCCTAGTTCATTATTCAGTTTAACCACCTGTCCCTCTCCTTCCTGGAGAACTTGCTCTGAACATTGTTGAAGTATGCTTTGTATCACATCCACAAGAGGTATAGACAGTGAAATCTTTCTTGAAGTCAGTGTAAGTCTGCTGATTTTCAGTGTTGAGGGTCTTCTGCTGCTAGCAGACAAAGTAAACCGAAACTGCAAATAAGTTAAGGTGCAGTGACATAGTTCAACACTGTTCCCTTCCCCTGGTGGTCCGTTGTGGCTGGCAGTTTAATCCTCATTAGCCTATTACAGTTTCGAGTGTAATGTCTGCTTGTGATAGATCATGGAGGAGCATGATAAGTCATAAGAAGGAATTCAATTGATTTCAAAAGAATTTCTTTGTGTCTTGGCTACAGCTCCGTTACAGAGCCTCAGCCACTGCAAATCTTACTGCCTAGTGAAAACATTTAATTAGTGACATTTTGGTAATTGATTTTACTCTAAGCATATTCTTTCCACAAATAAGTCATATTCTAAGCAACTGGTGACTTTTTCTTGTTTCTGTCTTAATATTTTCTCCTTCCACTTGTGCTGCAGTACTTCATGGCCACGAAGAGGTATAACTGAGGGGACGACTGAAGTAGTGGTTATAACTAGTGGAGTGACACTGGAGTAATCTCATAAGCCTATTAAATGGCATCAGATTTGGGTACTGTCATGTGATTAGGATCTGACCTGTTGTTGCCATAGTCCATTTTTGTTGGGTGACAGTGACTTATGCGTAGTTGCACATGGCTGAACTGCTAATAACTTCTTTGGAGTTCATGTATTATGTCTTCAGTTTTCTCCTTGGATGTCTACCTCCCTTTATGACTGCAAAACTTCCTGCAAAACACAGTCCCCAAGTCTTTGAAGGAAATAAGTCTCTTTAAGACATGAAGTTGTTTTCTGTGCTAACAGAATGTTGTTAGGACCAGTATTCCTGAAAAGGTTCATTTATTTCATATAAATGCTGTCTTTACTTACCAGTTGTTTTAAGTTAGTGAGATATTTGCACATTGCGATATCTTGATTGGCGTTTGGAGTTATATGGATTTATTTTAATGATTTTAATTTTATGGAACTTTTGGAGATGCAGACTCTAAAGTAAATAAATACAAACATATGCCTGAGATGAATTCATTTTGCCTTCTAAGCATGTCAGCTTTTACGTCCTTAATGTTCAGCGTGGGTGTAGTGTTGTGATTAAAGAGCTGTTTTAGAGTTTCTGAAAAGAGATGTGAGTGTCTGGTAAAGTTAAAAGGAATCTTGCAGAGTGTGATGCCTCTGTAAAGCCTTTTCTGTAGCTTTACTATGAGTGGAAAGAGCCACTGAAATCTCCTTTTATCTACTCAGCACAAGGACATATATATCCTTCTGATGCACCAATTATTTGACTGTCCTAAGGAAGATTTTCATTGCCTTACATGATTTTTGATGTTGTTGTTTGGCCTTATGCCTCCTAGACTAAGCAGAAGGGAATTTAATAAGGCAATTTAAAATTTCTGTAAATTTATTATTTAATATAAAATCATATCTTAAAAAAATGTCTCCTGAACTATTGTGCACAAAGGTCATCAGAGCTGACTGAGATGTTAGTAGCATTTCATTGGCTTTCTGCTTAGGCCCATAATGCTGTGGAATGCTTGGTTCTGCATTGCTCTTGCTTGGAAGGGCAGTTTTACACACCTTAGACATGTCCTCTGTGGTGCAGTTGGTAGAGGTCTGTGGACCAAGGATTCTATGTCACCTTCAGTTGATAAGACTTGATTTCTCCTTCAAGCTCGTATAATTTCATTGAACAATGGATGATGCATGATGCAGAGTAATGTGAAACAGTTACAGGATACTGATTAATTTTATTGGATATAGTGGAATTAGATCAGTGTGAAAATCATGAAAAATCTGAAGGAAATATGGTTTAGGGAACTAGGTAAATAACATCTAGTAGTCTGCTTTCCTGGTATGCAATGTACCCTTTTCTACCAGGGGAAGAGGTCTAGCATGCCCTTTGTGTGACTAGGTGTCTGCTGAGCCATTAAGATGAACAGAATCTGGTTCTCCCTGGTGTAAAGCACGCACTGAACCCACTAGTGTCAAAAGATGAAGACAGTGTCCACCTGCAGTAGTTTGCTGCTGCAGATATGGGAGTAGAGGTTGAAGAGGTGAATCTTGGTGTTGGATGGCAGAGCTCTGACCTGCAGAATGTGCTGGAAGCTGCAGTGATGGCTAGCTCTGGCTCCTGTCTTCTGTAATGCCTGAAAAAGAATAAGATAGTTGTCAGACTCAGGGTGCTTTAGTGTGAAGATCAGTATTGCAACTTTAAAAATGGGACCGCAGCATCAACAGTGCTGAGACAGGATCAAATAAACTAGCTTTGGGTGCTGACAGTTTCAGCCTGTAATGCAATAAGGAAAGTGGGACTTAAGGTACTGTACTGGGTACCATTTTCAGTATTGCAGAAGAATATCAGTCTAATTAAGTGGGCTATGTTTCTGCAAGAAATGTACCACCTATAATTTGTTAGTAAAGAGGCAGTTTACAAAACATTGCAAGCATGCTGCTTTTAATAATACTTTCCAAATTTTAAGCATTTTTTTTCTTTTTTCTTTTTAATCATTGCTTTGCCTAAAAGATTGTATAGAGATAATGGCAGCAACCTCTGCAATTAGTCATATTAAGACATTGTCAGAAGAAAGAATCTGACCTGTTCTTTCTTTTCCTCATTGTCTTATGTTCTTCATTCCTGTGGTATTAACAGATTTTAGCTGTAAAAGAAATTGATTCTTCACTCCCAGGCAGATCATTATAAAAAAGATTTTAAATCATTTGGTCTTCCCATTTCTGAAATATAGACTTCACTTTAATCTTCTATGCATTACTAGCATTAAAAAGCCCATAATTTGTGAAAAATGAACTTTTTCTTCAATATGTCCTCTGACAAGTAGCATTTCTACTCCTTGATCACTTGTCCCACAGATGTTAACCTGCCAAACTAGTACTCAGTACATCATGAAGAGGCTGTATTTATCTCTGCTCTGTAGCCATATGAAGATTAAAAACCTTCTCAGTTACTGATAAATTCCCTCTTATAGTTAAATTGGTGATGAAATTTATCATTCACTGAGTGGATGGATGCAGTCTTTCGTTGGTATACCAGGGTGCATACACCTGTGTCTTTGACACACTGCTCTGAAAGACAGGTGGATAGGATGGGTGTAAGGAAAAAGATTCTCTTCTGCTGGCAGTAGTGGTAATTTGCCTGGTCTGGTCCTGGAAATACAAGCCCAGGGCATTCTAAGGTAGGAAACATTTTCCACAGTACAGAAACCACACTTTTTTGAGAGTGAGCCTGATGGCAGCTCAGAAATGGATAGCGACATTGGCAGTTGCACTAGATCATAGTTGTAGGTCTCTTCTAAGTGAAGAATAGAATTCTTGGAATTCTATTCTATTCTATTCTGTTCTGTTCTATTCTATTCTATTCTATTCTATTCTATTCTATTCTATTCTATTCTATTCTATTCTATTCTATTCTATTCTATTCTATTCCTATTCTATTCTATTCTATTCTATTCTATTCTATTCCTATTCTATTCTATTCTATTCTATTCTATTCTATTCTATTCTATTCTATTCTGGTCTGGTCTGGTCTGGTCTAGTCTATTTTTTCCTCAGGACAAAATGATATCTACAGTTATACACATATCTCTTTGTGATTGCCATGTTACTGCAGCATCCTATATTCCTGTGTTACGACCAGGGCCAGCTCCTGTCCTCTTCATTTTGAGCTGTTGGAGTGGTCATGTCCTACTTCAAACAAACTCTTCAGCTATTTTGTTTTTTGGGTTTTGTTTGTTTTGTTTTTTCCCCTAGTATTTTATCATCTTCCCAGAGCTTGTTGCAAGGTTGGATGGAATGCCTTTTTCCAAGTTAATTAGCCACTCTGAAAAAGTATTAACACTGTTCAGCCTGCTCTAATTTTGTAATTTAAACCTGCTTGAATTGAAATGAGAAGATCAAGACCAGACACAATTAAATTCCATATAGGATAGCTACTAAAAACATGGTAGAAAAGGAAGTATGTGTTTTAAAAGATGTTCTTGAATCAGATAGAAGTCCAGAATTATCTTAGCTGTAGACAACATTAGGAAAAAAAATTCATTCTTGAAAGTTCCCAGTGAAGTGGATTTCATTTCACACACCTTCATATTCACAGAAGATAGCTGACCTCTGATCATTTTAGTATCATTCTCTTCAATGTAGAAAGATGGCATTTTCATATGCTTGCAAAGTATTTGCTGAATGGAAAAAGTTCGCATGTGTGCAAAAGTGACCAAAGGAAACCAGATAGGGGTGATGTTGGAAGCTGGAGGTGGCACTCATGAATAATGTATGGAAGAGGACATAAGCCAAGAGCTGCATAGTATAAAGCTGCCCTTTAGGTTCTTGTTGCTCACTGTACAAAGTGGACTGGAAAGCAATCACTATGGCGTGTCTATCAAAGCACTGATCTATCTGTTTAAAATGACAATACCAACTGTGATTGTCCTTTACCCGTGACTCAGCACCGATTTCTATATTATTTATACCATTTTCCTCTAAATAGTAATTTCTATGTTATGTGAGACATAGAGTCGGAAGAGTTAAGGAAAATCTACAGATTATGTGTGTGGCAAATCTACTGTGAATATAATATTTTTAAGTAAAAGTGCACTTTTACATTATTGAACAGGTATATAGATAGCAAGTTTGTGCTGTAGATATTCTGTAGAAAATCCTTGTTTTTTAAAAATATTGTGACTCAAGTCTATTTTTTTCTGAGTGATTTCTAGTGTATTTATAATTTCCAGACCTCACATATTCTGGACTTTTACTTCTTAGTTGTTTTAAAGTATATTTCTTTATAATTTGCTTTCTGTTTGATTGTAATACTTGTGGCTTTCTGCTTTGCTTTCCTGTTCTTTGTCTATTTTAGTATATTTTAAGGTTTGCTTGTAAATGACTCTCCATCCATTCCCTAATGGTACAGTGCTGGGTTTAGATTTCTCATAGAACAACATGGAAACGCACGGTAAAAACACTTTCTGTTCTATGCAAAACCATTTTTTGGCACGTGTTTGTAATATGCCAACCAAAAGATTTCCATTTGTGTGTGTTTTCATTCAGGCACCTCCTTCCATCGGAAAGCACTGTCTGTAACTCCTCCACTTACCAGTTAGGAAAAAAAAGGCAGACTCTCAAACACGGAGTTCCATTTCAGTCTTGCCAATTCAAAATCTGAGCTAACCTCTGAATTTCCAGGGTAACTGTGTACCTGTCCTGGGTACTTAATATTTGCCAAACATATTATGGAATAATTGTCCAGTGACAAATTGAGTCTTTGTGTAGGCAGGAAAGCTTTTGAAAACACATTGGAGAAACATAATAGCAATATCTATATAAACGATAAATGTGACATTCAGAAGACTACCAGATATCTGGATTTCCCTAGACGTGTATTTTTGTTTCTCATGGAAATTCTGTCTTGGGAGATTGTGAAGAAGTTCTATATTTTTTCTGAGTTTTCTACCATGCAGTAGTTACAGGTAGGTAACTGTATGTCTGGAAGATTTACACTTCTTCACGTTGTCTGTACAGTAAATTCAGTGTCACCCAAAGTCATGATTTACTGTATATGTAGGTACAGTTTCTCATGGATTGAACTTAAATGGAAAATGTGGACATATTTCTGTCTGGAAAATCCTGGGCAAAAGTAGGTTAGCCAGAAATACTTCCCATGGTAATGAATAAGCTTCCTGATTTTACCACAAAGACTTTACATACCTTTTCAGTTCAGTACCTTTTTATTGGGTGAACTAATTTTCTGAAGTAACAGTTAGGTGACTGTTGACACTCCCTTTGCATATCCTCCTTATTTCATCTGCATCTCAGAGTTTCTGGCAGGACCTTGGCATGCATTTAGAGATATTTTAGGGTAAATTAGACACCTATTTCACTCTAAAAATCTGCTCCCATGTCTTTTGCTGATCAGCTCTGCTTTTTATCTTTCCATCTCCAAATTCTCTATCCCTGATCACTATGCATTTCCTACAATGTCTCTCATTTTCCTTCCTGTTTTTCTACTTCAGAAAGAAAAAGACACTTTTCAGGTTCTTCTTGATTTGTCTGATCACTCCTCTGTTCCTTCTTCCTTGCCTCAGTACTGCAGCTTTTCAGACCTGTACTTTAATACCTATTGCTTCAAAATGGTCTGTGGCTTAGTTCTTGTCAACATCTAACATGATCTTACCCCTAAGCCCATTTTCAATCTTTGTCTTTATCTCTTTGCTGCAGTGAAGCCTAGTAGAAAGTCTTCCTATCACCTCTTTTCTCACCAGTTGTTTCTCTTGTATGAGCTATCGCCTACTAAATAAGATCAATAACTAGTAGCAGGGAAGGTTCCTCACCCTGTAATTTTGCAAAGCACCATGTACATTTTCAATAACGCAACAATAAACAATAGACACCATGACTATCAATGCCTTCTATATATTAAACAGCAAATTGCAAAGCTACTGGTGGGTTTCTGCTCCAAACTGCACAGGAATACTGTCCCAAGCTTTAAATTTTGGTGTTCCTTGTTGTGGCATCTTCGTCTAACACATGTACCTTGTTCTCTTCAATTCTTCCGATATCTTATGGACTGTTGGAAATACCTTTCATTTAGTACTTACTGGAAAGAAGATCCTGCATTACAGGATTAATAAAAGGATGAAACAAAGAAGCTGGTGAAACCCAGCATCCTTTAAAGTGCAAGCAATGGCAGCACTATTGTCAGAAACAAGTAGGTCTGTATGGGAAGTTGTTTGACAGCTGATCCATGTGGTCTTCAGCAGTACCCTGGCTCTGACAAAGAACTGCTCCTGCATATGTTCAGAAAAGCTAGAAGGAAAAAACACTAGGAGCATGAATTTCACAATCCACATTAAAAAATGCAGATAAAATGTAAAAATAATTTTTATTACAAATACATACATTTCTCTGCACATTCTTTTTAGCAGAGACACAATCAGAGCCATTACTACCTTAATATGATATGCTGTCTCTTTGAAAGTTGACACAGCTGCTCTGTTGGCCTTCTCAGAAATCTCTCCCAAATTCAAAAGTTCAAACTTGTTTCTTGGATTTTTGAATAAAAATGGATCTTGACTTTCTCTTATGGCAACTATCTGGTTGTACTTTTTCTTTAAACATTTACCAGGTATACATATGAAGCAGTAACAAAACCATAATGAAACCATTCACTTAGTATGACTTAGAGCCATTTATTTTACACCATTTCTTTCATTATTTTTAACAACAATGTTTATTTAGTGGGACTAAAATAACAGCAATTTTCTGCTTTTCTTTTTCTTCTTTTTTTTCTCCTTTAAAACTTCCAAGGCTTTAGAACAAGCCAATGTTCATTTTTGGGATTTGTAAATTAAAAAATTTAATCCTTAGTATATTTTTAACCTTTTAAAAATCCAAGAAGGTAATGGGTGCTGTTCATTGATGTTTGTAAGAACCCCACTGTCACTGCTGATTGGTCTGCAGAAGGGTAGCCTGGAGGACCTGCCTTTTCAGAGGTTCTTACCAGAAAGGGAGAGTGAGGTTTTCATTTTTTGGGCTGCCACTTGTTTTGCTGACATCAGCATTTAAAAAAAAGGGCTTCTGTTGACTGCAATTGCTTGGAATATCTGCAAATTCCTATTAAGGGAGATGGCAGTCTCCAATATGCTTGATGTACAGCTAGAAAATACTATTTATTTGGTAGAAATAGAGTTCAAGTTATTTATAGTAAATATACCACTACCTGTATCAGCAGAAACTAACACTGAGGTTTAAAATAATTTGATTTTCACATTCTGGCTCAAAACCGAAGTTAGATTTAAAAACTGAAACTAGGACTATGCATCCCTCTGTACTTATAAATAAAACCTTTATTGATTGATAGTGCTGGTCTTTTGCTCTATATGTTCCCTTCTTCCCCTACATAATTTTTCCTCCCTGCTGATAAGCTGCTGCAATAAACTTCAAAAGACAAGATGGCTTATTTGCTTTTTGATTTAAGTACTTTTAAGAAAGATCTTTTAAAAGAAATAGATACATTGATTAATATACCCAGCGTATCTCTGCATTTGTAGCACCCTTTTCTTGTTCTATCTGGATTTACAAACCTTCTTTACTCTTTTAAATGAATATTAGAGGAACAAGAGTGTTTGCTTTTTCCTTTTTTTAGCTGTAATCTCTGTTGATACTACTTGTCAAAGATGAAATATTAGTACATTAAAAATTATTTCTTCTTTTGTTGTAAAGGTGACCTGCTATTTCTGTGGGGTTTTTTCCCTTCTCTAATAAACTAATTGATGACTGTGTGCTCAATTTTCCAATCTGAGAGGAAATAGGAACATTCATAAAAGATGCAAGGTCAGTTGTCCTTGATCATCCTTGAGGCTTTGTATCAGTACATGCTTTGGGACTATTCTGTGTTGGATGGGTGCAACAGAGATGAATTTGAACTGGACTGTCTTGGAAATCAGTTTGTGTTTACTGTGGTACTAAAGAGGGTTTTGATCAAGGCTACCCACACTTCTCTCTTATCCTCTGAGCTTATTTCTTCAAATGCATCTTCTTATTGCGAATTTGGCTCTGATAGCAAGTACACCATGCCAACATTTTATTGCTGAGTACTATTGAGCTGTTGCCTTGTTTTTCTAATCCTAGAAGTCATAGATAATGCAGATGCTTATCTTCCTGATGGTGCAAGATTGTCCCCAACATCATACCCATGAACTATGTTTAGTCTTGTTTTGAGTAACTAACCAGAGTAACCAGATCTTAGTGACACGAAATTACTCTTGTTATTCATTCCAGTTTTCCTTGAGTCAGTTCTCTTTTTCCTTGTACCATCTTAAGCTGTTATTTTCCCTCATTTGTCTGTGCCTCTGTTCAAATGACAGTCATGACAATTCATGTAAAATTGCATATGCTTTTGTTTGTCTGAGTGTTCTTTTCATCAGTAAGAAACCTGGTATTCTCATGGTCTTTAGCTACTCAGTTGTTCAATGTCTGTATTACAGGGTTCCTCCCTCTCATACCGGTATAGATCAGGAGGTGTTGGTGTTGATAATGCCACAGTCAGGATAAATCTAACACTTTTAGCCTCCTTTTTGAATTCTTGTCCAGCCTTTTAGGTAATATGTCAGCATAAACTCCACAGAAATCAATAGTCACCTATATCACCATGGATTGGGCCCAAGGTATTATGTGATTTAAAGAATGTTATTTTTTCTGCAAAAACAATTGTATGTGCTATTGATCTTAGCGTTAGACTGCTGTTTGGGGTCCTCTTCTTTTTTGTACTTCTTTTCTAAAGCAGTATTCAAGGACGTCACGGACACCCCAGATCCTGGGGGCAAGCCATAGCTTATGATGTACTTGTGCCAGTAGTAGCATCTGCTGTTTGCTATTTTCTTTGGACTAGCTTTGAGCTGGCAGAAATTTACACATAGTGAACTCTTTGGATATTGGCTTCTGAAAATAACACCCTTTGGGTTTTGAATGAGGGTCTTTTTAATCATGTGCTTATGTTCTGCAATGTGATAGTTTTCTTTTGAAATGTGGGTCTCCTGTATTCAATCAAGGTTTAATTCTGCTGTGAACCCTGTTTGGTTCTCTCTGTCTTTGAGTTTTACACCAGCAGAGCTCCAGTGCCTTCAGCAGAGGCATTACTACTCTTGAATGATAACAGAGGATCTGCAAGTCTTTATTTATTTATTTATGTATGAGCAAGCAAACATTGCACCTGTTTGGTTGTGTAGACCTGTGCAGATAAATTGGAATCAGTGAGCCCACACTGATTTACCACAGCCTTAAGCATATGGCCAAACCTGAGGATAAAGAATGAAAACTCTGTGTCACAGAGGTTTGGTTCCATGGGACATTTACTCCAACCTGTGTAATACATCCTGTATTCACCAGGTTATCACAGTGCTGAGGCCAGCAACTTCTGCTGGTTCAAAGGTAATTATTCTCAGTTTAAGGACAAACAAACCTCTTCGACCCCTTCAGAAACAGAACCCACTGTGAAGTAAATGAAGTAAAGGAAAAGTATAAGGTGAAACAGAAGCTGTGTAGGGAATAAGAAGAGCAAAGAACTGATCCTACTATGGTTTACACCTTCTCACTGATTTTCAGAAGCATAGATGGCTATGGAAGGATAGAGGCTGTGGAAAATTGCTTTGAGCTGTTAAAAAAAAATCAGCAAAAATTCAGGTACATCTGTGTGTGCTATGCATAAACTTGTCAATCTCATTCTATATTCTAAAAAAGTCATCAGGATAAATGGTTTAAATTCTCTGCATGTCTCAATTCAGTAATTAGATATGTTTCTCACATCAAGATGCCCGTTTCTTTGCCTTCATACCCTTCTTGTTTTCAAGCTTCCCCATTCTGGATTACATTTCATACTAGTAACAGACTTCTATCAAACTGTATTATAACAATCAGTAGCATATCATCTAGTGCCTAGGTATACTTGTGTATCTTTTACAAAAGCAACCGAGAAATGGGTAAAAATAATTTGGGAATGAAAAAAAAAAGGCAAAACATAAATATAAGAGGAGTATGCTGATGCAGTCAGTCCCTCAGCCAGGGAAGATTGAGTAGAAAATGAGTAAAGGTTTCCTGTCTTTGATTCATACCTTATGAGAGGTTTCTTTAATGATTGCTCTTTTGTGTGTAGCCAAAGCAATGCTCATTTATCAGTCTGTGGTTTAATACAAATGCATCAGGATGGAAACTGAAGGAGGAAGAAGGTTAAATGACAGGCACACCCTGACTTAGAAACTACAGGGCTGATAAATGTCTCAGAAAGCTGACTGAAAGGAAATCTTTTTTCAATAGACCCTGAAAATAACAACAAAAATGAAGTGAGTACTTTTTGGTTTAATGGTACATTTAACTAATTCTAAATTACCGTGGAACTCTTTTGGAAGTGTTTCTCATAGCAGCATTAATACCAAATGAATTCATTGAGATCAGTGTTATTGCAGTGAATAATAGCAAATAAATTAATATAATTATGGGGAAGTAAAAGTGTTAGCAAAATAATTTATATGCATAATTCTTCACTGCTGAACTCCTATTTGTTCTCTCTTGCATTAAAGTCTCCCTGCTTTCTCCTGCTCTCACTGCTGAGGTAGAGTTAGTAATTATGAGGATTCACATCTGAGGTACAGTACTGTAATCCCCAGGGGTTTTTGCTCATTCATACCTCTCTCTGCCTATATCTTTAGACTTGAGAGGGGGTATCAGAGATATCCTCATAAATCTTAGGGGACAGATTGACTATCAGTGATTTTGCTAAGCATTACAGAGGAGAAAGACTATAAAACTTGAACCAGGTTGAATTTGAATATGTGAATAATGGTTTCAACCCAAGACTTTTTTTCTGTCTTACTGCTCCATTCACACTGACATAAGTCTAGAGGAACTTATCTGAGGTCAGTGGAATTACATCAATGTAAAGTTAGGGTAAATGAGAGAAGAACCAGGTCTCCCTGTGTATTTCTCCTAGGAGAGCCCTTATTTGATGACCAAGTCAGCAAGATAAGGAATAATTTTTTTGTTATGTGAATAATGCAATTAGAAATCAAACTAAATTTGTTCTGACTTTTCCAGTCAGATTTCCTCTAGTCTAATATGAATGAGTCAGATAAAAAGGGTTCCTCTGCCTGTCTGATGGTACAACTAATATTTATAAACTTAAAGGAAGAGTAGAGCAGAAGGTATTTGGAATCTGATGGAGAATCCTTATTTGATAAAGCAAGAAAAGGAATTTGACCTAGATTAATTAGAACATTTTAAAAGGTGATAGGATTAGTTAAGCTTTGCCTTCCTAAGTATGGATATTTAATTTTAGCAGAGAAGCTAGCCAGCAGCTTTATTCTATTCTCTTAGTGTTTGAGGAGCTTGCTGGTTTTAGAATGACAGTTTGAGGTTTCTCTGTGAGTGGTGTGGGAAACATCAAGAGAATTTGCTCTTCCAGCCTCACCAATTAGATATCCTTTCATGAGTAAGCTTTCTTTCTAGGAACTGGATGTTAGCGCTCAGGTGATGTTGGGGATTTCCTGAATTTAGGGACCAGCATGGTCCAGTATACAGTATAATAGAAACTCAGAATATTTTATCTTTGTCTTGATGGTGCCTGATCTGCCATAAGTCTGACCTGTGGTGGCTGAACATGTGCTACTATGTGTTGGAAAAGACTTCTGCAGTCCTTCTCAGGCAGCTATGCACGAATGGCCTGGAGTACACTCCACCACAGCAGATACTACAAAGAACTTGCTTTCTGCTACCATACTGATAGATTTTATATCTGCATACCACAGAACGACTCTCCTGTGTTCCAGGAAGACATCACTATTTCCCCAAATGATGAGGAAAGTCCTTCAAACTTCCATTCAGCTATAATAATGAAGAATGCATAATATTTTCTAATTTTAAGCCCTATTGCAGGAGTCAGTTTTGGCTTGAAACTGTGACTTGAGAGTTTGGGGAGCTTTAATGTCATTGAAACTAGTTTATGTTTCTACTCTTTTCATCAGCCTTGCTTAATCAGAAAGAAAACGTGGCCATAAGTCAGAGCTGAGAGGCTTTTGATTAAAAAAAAAAAAAAAAAAAGCAGCTAAATAACGCCCCCTTGGCTTTGATATAGAAGCCTTTGTGAATTCTTGTCCCCATTTTTAGCTGTGCAGGTAATTGGTGCCTGGCAGCTCATTCCTGCTATATTTCTTTGGCTTGGCTTTGTGTTAATTACCTAAATTTACTCATTTAGAGGCATCACTGCATGTGGCTTGGCAGGGACATGCTTTCCTAAAAAGGCTTTCATGTATGCTTCTCTGCCTGCAGTGGAAGCTTTGTTTAGTGTACTGTACTTCAAAATGTTATTGTTTGCTTTATTTAGTCAGATAAACAAATATTATGATAATGAAAAGTCCATGAACAAATGGTGACAACAGCAGAGCACTAAACATAAGAATTAATTAACAAGAACAGTCAGCTATCCCAGATGTCTGATGTAATTTTGAAGAGAGAACTTGAAATATTGAAGATGTTCAAAGCAGCACTTAGGAGGGTGAAAAACACCCATGCACTTTAACATCTAAATTACAAATGTGATCTCTGTATCTTATCTACTGGCATATAAATGAAAGATACCAAGAGTCTCATGCTCACAGCTTAATAAATGCAATAAAATAGGGCTATTCCTATGCCTGTTTTCTGCCCATGTGGTTCTTCCCAGTTCTGGTTTTTTTTGTCAGGTTGGTCCAGGAACCAATGGATGGAGAAGGAATTCTCCTTATTGTTGGTAGTTTGATGTTGCACCAATTTCTGATCTCTCTTACTTGTTTTGAAAAGCTGATCCAGAGCTCACTGAAGTTAAAGAAGCATGCTGAACCAGGAAAGTTTCCATTACATCTGTGTTTCCCCCCATTTCTTTTACCATGGCCTTTTCTGTGCTACGTGTCTGCTGTACACATCTGGTCTTACTCTTTGTTGAAATTTCAGTGATCCATTCGAAAGCCAGTTAAAGAGCAAGGTCCTGCTGCACCTGTTGGGGTCCAGGTATCTTAAACTATGATTTACCTCATATGTTCTGATCCATGCAATGACATTTTTTTTGGTTGTAAGTAGCAAGTAAAGTTGCTCAAAGGCTTCAATTAACCTTGGACAGCCTGATTCAGTGCACATCACCATTTGAGCTAGTGGATCTGTGCTGATACAAAAACTACTCTGTAAATAGTATCTCAGCCGCTGACCTTGGCAGGAGCAGTCTCTATGGGGGCAGTCTTCCTGATGGACATCACCAGCCTGCGATTTAGCTCCCTCCTGAAGAAAGGGAACAAACTACATTCCCTACTGCCAACGTCAGCACAACCATATACAAGTGAATTACAGCTGGCAAAAGTGTTCTGGGACGCAGGGAAGAGATGCCTGTATTTTTCCTTCTTTCCTTGCTAATAGGTCAAGGCTCACTATAATTTGCTCCTAAAGAAAAATTTTATTCAGAGGTGGTCTGCCCACCTCAGGTATGACTCTGGGATTTTTTTTAAAAATGGTAAGTCCTTGCCTCTCTTAGTTAAGCAGATGACATCATGGAGGTTGGTTGATTCTGAATCCAGATAAAGGTAAATGTGAGGTCTGACTTCACTGGAAGCAAGAACTGGCCCCATGTGCTGTACCTGATTTGTAAAATGAGGTACTCACTAAAGCAGACCATTGGCATATTTTCAAATTAAGATCACAGTGAAAATGAATACAGTGCACTCTGGTTATTTAACTAACTAGATAGATAGGAGAAATTCTATCTCCCATGACTAACACAGGCTGCCTTTTGATCTCAGTACAATAAGAAAGAAGACAGAGCTGCCGGATGTCTTAACAATGTTGATTTTGTATACTCAATAAAAGGTTCCAAGAATTGCAAATATTTAGAGTGAGTGTATGTTCTCATGTAGTAATTTTTCCATGGCCACATTATCTCCGTTTAGGAGGACTGACTCTGTTCCTGCTCCATCTCAAAACTAACCATTTGTGTGCCATTTTCATAACATCAACACTATTACCTGTGCTGAGCCCTTCTTAGACAGAAAATGCAGTGTAGCAGTGTCAAGCTCTAGCTGATGGGCTTTCTCCTTAGAAAAAATTCAGTCCACTTAAAATGGATCTGATTCTTTCCCACTTCTATATCACATATTATCAATTTCTCTTTTTTCTCCCAGATATTTTATCAGCTTTCCCTTGTCTCATGGAACTGGGGGATTTCCAGGAGCCTGGCTATGGTGTAAATGTGTAATAATAGAGGGAAATCCTTGCTAAATGTCTGTCACCTCTATGGCACTGAGCATCACTTCTGCAGGAGGGACTTCTCTTGTCATAGAGAGAGCCTGCTTTTCCAGGCTCCTGCTACATCTCTGGCTTAACAAGGTGTCTGGAGCCTGCCCTGTCACATAAAATTATGTGACTGAAATTATGCCTGTTTAGGCATAAAATTCCAGCTGGAAACATAGCAATTATGCAGGGGAGAAGCATGGAAAGGGCAGCAGAGTAATAGAGGAAGGTGGGTAGGCAGCTGACCTGTGAGACAAATGGCCAGCTGGAAGGGCTTATATACATTAATCTAGAGGCCACATTGCTTCCTTCACCCCATTTATTTTTCCTGCAAGCAAACAGGGTGTACGCTGATGTTTCCCTTGTCAATAACCTGAGGCAAGGGAGAAAGAGGCAGGGTCATCAGGGAGAAGTGAAATGGGGCTGAAAAGCAAAGCAGGTCCTAGGAGAGAGGATATTGCCGTGAATGTGATGAGAAATATCTGAGAGGATTCTTTTTTAGAAAGAAAAGGAGAAGGGTAGGTGAAAGAGAGAAGAAGAATAATGAAAAGAAAAGTGAAAAAAATTCTCGAGTTGTGCAGGAAAAATTATGGTGATTAATACAAGGGCTATAACAAGGAATATAGAAAATGAAAACAAAGAAACACAAGAACAGAAAAAATTATAGAGTTTTAGGACTGTTCATTTTCTTCTATTTTATTGGCAGACATTCTTGAAAGGCTTTAGGAAGGAGGTCAGGTCAGATAGCTAACTTCTGATTACAAAAACCAGTACTGCACACTATTTCTCTGCTGTGGAGATTGCTCATAAACAATGGGCACTGTTTGCTATTTTGAATTGATATCTTAATCATGTAACCACTTAAATTTTATTCTGTCTTTTAGTGTTGGTCTTTCTTCTCTTGGCAGCCCTAACAAGACTCCAAAGTGATGTTATGAAACAGTGGTATAGCATGGAATTACTTTTAAGATAAAAAACTTTAAATCTTGCCAAGTGTAACATTACAGGCATTTGCTGGAGCAACTTCAGGGGGTAGATTCTGAATGCAATGTGTATAATAACCTATAATAGACTTAAAAATCAACATTGGAGTTGCTACTTCACAAGTCTGTACCATAAGTCTCACAACTGAATAAAAGGGCTTAAAGATATGAAATGAGTTGAACCTATCCTGCTGTGAATCTTGGAACTTAGAAGGAAAATACACTTCACAATTGTTATTCAGTGAAATAATTGCTTTTATATCTATCTCTAGATTTTTGAGACCCTTGATTTTAGACAGTTGGGTTGGCAATACCAAACAGTAGCAGAGTAAAAATAGATTACTGCTCTGAAGACAGCCTGTGGCAAAGGGCAAATTTAATGTGAGCATAGTCAAACTCATCCAGCTGTGTCTAAACTAATCCTGATCATCTACCAGGGACTTGCTAGAGCAGATTGCAGCTCCTGCCTAATTTATGCATCCACAGTTCTTTTTTTGCGGGGCTGGGGGTTGGATTGAGTATTTGGGTTGGAATGAGTAGTTACCTGGGTCATATGTTTGGGTAGTGTTAGGAGTTCAGAAGAGCTTTGAGGCTTTCCCCGACCCACCTTCCCCTGATCACTCTCTGTGGAGGTCTGTGTTTTTTGCATGTCTCCCAGACTAGGAAGATCCTTACCTAGAGTGTTATAGTCCACCTTCCAGTTCAGAAGAGGCTACAGTTCCTGTTACAAATGCAGAGGAATCTTGAGAAAGCGTGCCTCAGGCCATTGAAGCTTTTTGTATTGCATTTATGGCAAAGGAGAGATGAGATGAAGCCATGCCAGTAAGATGTAAGTATTACTCCTACACTTCTCTGTTTCTGAGCTGGAAGAGAACTGCTGAGAACTGCTGACAGGAAAGACTGTGTTCCTTACACAGCCAATTACTTGCAGTAGCACCTGTGAGTTTCTTCAGTCCAGTGGACAACCAATGAAAGGGTGCAGACCCAGTGTCCAATTTCTAAATAATTCAAACAGCTTTTAATCCCCTGAGGTTATAGCAAATACTTGTTTCATTCCACTTCACTCTGCTACCTCTTACTTGAAGGAAAAAATCTTCACTTTGTCCCTTATTGCTTCTCTGCCCTGCAGCACATGGTACCAAAAGTAATGGTAAACTCTAGCGCTACCACCAGCCTCATCTAGCTGCAATAGTGTCGTAAGATTCCAGTTTTGCAACCACTTTATGTATCATATGCTTTAATTTTTTTCCTATTTCTTTACTTTAAATGTTTTATTACAGGAAACATTGCTTTTCAGGTTTCTTCTCCTTTTTTCTTTTGCCCCCCTGCCCCTGAGAATAAAATATGGCTGTAATAAACAAGATGTGACTCTCTTCTCATGAAATCTTTTTTCCGCTGAGGGGCTCAGCTGCTCATTACTGAGTATTCTTCACTTTGACTGTGTTTCTGACTTATATAACTTGAACAATTCTCACTCTGTCCCTCTTCTGTTTATATGGAGGAAAGTATATACAAATGTTTGGAGGAGAAAACAAGAGACATCTTCCACCTGTTTTCTACCAAAATTAAAATTTATTTAAATTCAAATTTATTAGTAGGTAATTCAATAGCAAACTGGCTCTTTTGGTAGTGGCTGCCGTGACTGTTTTGCTCAGAGAAAGTGATGTGTTAGAAGCAGCCAGAAACAACTGTAAGTCAAACAGGAGATGGAGAGAGGATCCAGACAATACAAGTTGCTCACAGTGTAGAGCACATCCTCTGTAACTGCTGAAGCTCTTGCTTAGAGGAAGAATTATCCTTGTTGATCCTGACACAAAAGCAAGCATCAGGGAAAAAAGGCTTTGGCGTATCTCCTCTGGAATTTGCCATAATTTATTTAACTTTTCTGGGTGTCTATTCCATTATCTCAGAAAGATCCTTTTTACCCACTGTGGATGCAGAGCTATGAATTCATTGCTGTTTGTAAAACACAGGGAGGTCCTTAACTGGAAGGATCAAACATTTCCTCAATTGGAAAAACCAAACTTCTTGAATAAATAATTTTGTACTGGGCATTTTCTTTGTACTGAGTATGAAATAGTTTTAAATGGCCTTGGATATACAGCAAG
Organism: Falco peregrinus; assembly: GCF_023634155.1. Classification (NCBI taxonomy): domain Eukaryota; kingdom Metazoa; phylum Chordata; class Aves; order Falconiformes; family Falconidae; genus Falco; species Falco peregrinus. The sequence goes on along the minus strand of NC_073739.1, from coordinate 44,184,298 downwards.
CTTTAATCTGCTCCCAGGTGGCCATTAATTCTAGAGAAACATCCAATTTTTTCAACAACTAGTTGCTTTAGTAATGGATATTTCCAGTGAGACTAGAAACTGGTCACAATCAATATATAGCACAAAACACCTAGTGGTTTACTTCAAGTAGTGATATTATTGTTAATATTCATGGCTTAGAAAAGCTGGCTGCTTGCAGTTAATTTATTAACTTCTGTAATATCACAACAGAAAACACATTGTTTGGATGACAGTGAAGGAAAACTCTTGGGAAAGCTACCAGAATGCACATTAAAACTGAGCAGGAGTGGCAGGATTAGGGATTGCTTATGGTCCTCAGAGAGACAGTTTTACTCCAAATTTACCTGTGGTTAGTGAGAACAAGTTTGAGCAATGTTTGCTTTATCCACAGGCCTACGAGTTTCTGAAGCTTTTTGATGTATTTCTATTGTTCATAATCCACCCAACTCATCTTTGAATAGGAAATTTGTCAAAGAATGGTAGAGCACATTGCTGGGTTTTGGCGCTTTAAGGAGGATATAAAGTGCAAATGATGTTGCCAGAAATTCGGTAGTAGTAATCTTCTACAATGAGTCCAGATTTATTATTCACAATGAACCAGTCTTTTTAGTGACAGCTGCCATTGACACTCATTAGAAATACCAGACCCTTACACTGTTTATAGAGCAAGGATTTAAAAAATTGAATGAGATAATCCTAAAACCTGCCACACATTTAAGTACATCCACTTGGATGAACACTCATTGCATTCACTGAAAGTCTTCCACTTTTGACTGTTCTGGTGATATACTGCTGTGCTGAGGCTCCTAAAATAAATTAAGTCCTATTATCTTATACTGCTTTTATTGGAAAACACGTCATTGCTATGTATAAGCTGTATGGAGGGTGTCATTAAGATAGGGCAGTGGGTGCCAATCCACAAGTATATATGTTTTGCAGGTTAATCATAATGATAGTGCATAGGTTGAAATTATGTCATTTTTCAGTTTCCTTGAAAGTCAAGAATTCGAACCCCTTGAATAGACTCAGATTATAAACACTATTCATGTAACTTTATATCTTAGAACTCTCCTTTAGTGCTCTGTTATTAATATATGAAAAATGAAAGAGCTCTGATTAAATATGCCTGCATGGATAAATTTACATTAATGTGAGATGATTAATTATAAGTTAATACCCATTCAGAAAAAGCATTTTAGGTGGCATAATGAACAGGGTGCAGTGACAATCCTGCAACAGTCCTCTGTTGAGGCAATCAAAAGCCAGACATGAAGTGCTATTACACATTTTGGAGTTGTGCTGATAATAATCGGTATTCTGAACTCCTACTCAGCTGTGCTCTCTTTGCACCACAAGATGTCAGTACACAATCCAGGATGAATTTTAGCTTTTAAATTATTTTTTTTTAAGATTTTTTTAAGCTAAACTAAGAAACATGTTTATTTCTCTTTTGTGTTCTCAAGAAGAAAATAAAGCTCATAGAATAACCTTCAGTGAACGTTCATCATGCCTTTTAAATAAAGTGATGTACATAGACCTGCCAGAAGCTTGGGAAAAACCTCTAGCTCTATTTCTTTTAAACAATAGTGTATAGATCCTGCCAGCAATCCTTGTGAAAGTGCTACTGATCCATAAGAAATCCAGAAGAGTGTTTATGGCAGTTGTTCCTAAGTGCCATTTTTAAGGGGTTTATTCCACTGTTCGATCTTCCTGCTCATCTCTTCAACAGGCAATGCTGGGGGACAGGCTTTGTCTTCTCCTACTACCACAAACAGACATCCAGCTAGGTGGAAGTAAAGCATATAAGAGTATTAAGTTGTCAAAGAATTGCACCAGTTTTAAAAAATAACAGCAATTTCCTGTACTTCACACTACAATTAAGCAGTCATAATATGGCAGCCCATAGATGCCAGACCCAGAAATAATCAGTTGAAAAGATAATCACTGACAGAGGAGATCTATTCCTGTTTTAGTGGGAAAATGTGTGTTTAATTCTTTCTTTCTTTGATTTATTTCTTGGGAGGACTGTGGTCTTCGTACTTCTGTCATATTTGGCCTGGATTTGTTAACTCTTCTTTTTCTGGGAGATTAGATAAGGACATGCTGTCTACACATATGTCTTTTTATGGATGCTGCCTAAATAAGTAATGTACTGTAACTTCAAGATAAGGCCAACACCACAGTCAGAAAATGTTCTCTGGGAAAAACTTGTGCAAATGAACAATTCATCTTACCTCTGCTCTGAGGTGGAATGAGAAAGTCACACCTAAAGTATGTTTTAAATGACTCTGCAGTCAAAACATATTTCTGTCTTCTGAGCTGAGGCTGGCTGAGGTGCACAGCATGAAAATTTAAGCCAGCTGAAAATCTTTATTTACATGCTAGATTAGGGAATTCGGAGGGCAAGGACCCCTGTATTCAGTTATACATGTCTTTTGCTGAATTGAAACATCTAAAGGAAAAAGGATATAATAGAGTCTTTGATTCTACACATCATCAATACCCCTACAGCAGTAGAAGCACAGAGCCTGATGCTCAGGTCTTGCTGATTAGGTCAGGGAAAAGGCAAAGTTCAGATACTTCCTTTTAATTCCATGACATTAAGTGTACACCTAAGTTTTGGTAGGACCATGGCTGGCTAGTCTTTCTCACTCTTACACCTTGATTTCTTTTACTGCTTCTGATTTTTTTGAGGTAAAATTTTGCCTAAGGAATTTGCCTCTGAAATATTCTTGAGGGCATCCTTCCAGCATCACAGACTCATGGAATGGTCAGGATTGGAAGGGACCTCTGGAGATCATCTAGGCGAACCCCCTGCTAAAGCAGCTTCACTCAGAGCAGGCTGCACAGAATCAAGTCCGGGTGGCTTTTGAATGTCTCCAGAGAAGGAGACTGCACAGCCTCTCTGGGCAGCCTGTCCCAGGGCTCTGTCACCCTCAAGGTAAACAAGTTCTTCCTCATATTCAGATGAAACTCCTTGTGTTTTTGCCCATTGACCCTTGTCCTGTCACTGAAAAGGCACCCCTGAAAAGAGCCTGGCCCCATCCTTTTGACACTTGCCCTTAAGGTATTCGTAGACATTGACAAGATCCCCTCTCAGCCTTCTCCAGGCTGCACAGGCCCATCTCTCTCGGCCTTCCCTCATGAGGGAGATGCTCCAGCCCCCTCACCCCCTTGGCAGCCCCCCGCTGGCCCCTCTCCAGTCGCTCCCTGTCTCTCCTGAACTGGGGAGCCCAGCGCTGGGCACAGCACTCCAGGTGCGGCCTCAGCAGGGCAGAGCAGAGGGGCAGGACACCCCCCGCACCCGCTGGCCACGCTCCTCCTGATGCAGCCCACGCTGGCAGCGGCCTTCTTGCCCACCAGGGCACACTGCTGGCCCACGGGCCGCTCGGTGTCCTCCAGGCCTCCCAGGCCCTTCCCCGCAGAGCTGCCTGCCAGCAGGTCAGCCCCAGCCCGTGCTGGTGCGTGGGGTCGCTCCCCCCCGGCGCAGGACCCTACCCCTGCCTTTGCTGAGCTTCATGACGCCCCCCCTGCCCCACTGCCCAGCCTGCCTGGGCTGCGCTGAACGGCAGCGCAGGCTCTGGGGGTATCAAAAAATATTTGTGCAGGGGATGATTTTGCCCTTGGAAAACCCCTTGCCTGTTCATGGTGTCTCCCCTGCCACGTGACCATCATATCCACTGTTTCTGGGAAGCCATTGGAAAGCCCTTCCATCCCTTGGCCTAAACCATCCTTGCTTCTTACTGCACATTACTATCACGGCCACTACAATGTGGCCTGTCCCACCGCATCCTTATTTCTCCATCCAGATTGTCCTAAATCCCATGGTTTAGATAAAATAACTCTGTGATGCAGTGGGAACACAGAGTGCTTTTCTTCCATGCAGCCAGTCAGTTATGTATACCTCCCCAGGCGTGTTGATGAAGTGTGTAGAGGAAGACCTTTCTGGACAGGGCATGGCCATACAGAGGTGACCCGCTGGCTGAAGAGGATGACTGTGGTTGCAGACAGCAACCAGGAGAGCAGTGCTGTGCCAAGACAGAGGCAATGAAGGAGCCACGACAAGAATGGTCACTCCTTTTGTTTTAGTTGGAGAGTAGGGAAGTGTTTTCATCCAGGGTCTGAGGCGCTTCTGAAGTCCTTGAGGAAAGGGTCACTGCATATGTGGTACATGTTACGTATGGCCACATTTTCAACTGGTAGGATGTTGGCCACCGGGTGTGGAAAGGGAAGGAGGCAGCAGAAACATGTTTTTATTGACTCTGTGGCGTCCTCTAGAAAGGATGGTACTGAAATACTCAGTGTCTCCATGTAACTATCACAGCCATGGCAGTGACCGAAGCACTTGGCATCAACAGCAATGTTGATAACAAATACTATATACACCTTTGTAAGTTGGTGCCCACCCTATTTCTCCCACCACCTTGTAGTGCCTAGGTGACATAATTGCATACCATGTCCCTGGGGGAGGTGACATTGAAAGGCTAACTGACCTTTCCTGCAGAGCAAAGAGAGGCAAGGAAGAGCTCCAGGACTGAAGGCTCACAGGGATGGAGAAGGAAACCAGAGAAATATTGTCATTCACCAGTTACACCTGGGACTTGGTTGACATTTGGGGCCACTGCCAGGGAAACAACTGCATAATTGCACTTGCACCTGCAGCACAGGCATTAGAGGAAGGAGCAGACATCAGGAGATGCAGGCAGTGCCTGGATGTGGTGAGGGCATAGAGAGGCGCTATACCCCAACGGAAGAGTGGGAATGTCTTTTTGGACTTCCAAAACAGCATGCTGGGGACAATGTGTGTTACTTGTGAGATGGGAGAGAGATCCTATCCCCTCCTTCTGTAAACCTTCCTCCTATTTACATCGGTTGTAATGAACCTCAAGAGAAGGTCACACATTTTCTTTCAAATGAGTGGGGTTGAGAGTCTGGTGGCAGTTATGCATGGTTGCTGTCAGGCACCCCTAGCTGAAGCCTCCTTGCACCCAGCAGCAATTGATGAGCACTGTGTATCACTCAGCTGGTGAGGCAGGACATGATGCTTTGCCAGTGCTATTTTTCATGTTGGTGCCAAGGATAAACAGCGTCAACTGTTCTAAGCTGCTGAAAGTTGCAGTTGAATATTTGGCACAATGGGAAGGTACAGCTGAACTCACATCCCTGTTGATTTGTCAGTGTATTTCTCCATTGCAGAAACCTAGGCACATGGTGCAACACCTAGATACATAGATTCATGACTCCAGGGAATGTACATCAGAGTGCAAAACCAAAAAGAATTGGAAATGAAGCTTCTATTGGTGGCCTGTGGTAGCCTTTGACACCCTGGAGCAGGAGACATTAATGTCTCTACACATAATCACAGCAAGTATGGGCCCTCTCCAGGAGACATTAGAATGCATCTTGTTTAGCTGCTTGTGGGGACAGAAGTTGCCCTTAGAACATGATAAACTGGAGGACATATGCCGTTATAGACTCCTGTGATGAAGACAGGTATAGGGAACTAAATTTCTGTTCCATTTGAATGGGAGGAACAGAGAAATAGTACAAATGGTCCAGTAAACAAAACACATAAAAATGGACCAAGGGAGTAACCCAGAAATTTAGAAGCTGATATGCTGCCAGTCTGGAGCTGGAGGCTTTGCAATGCAGTAAGTGCTTGCAATGCAGGTCCAGATCAACCACTGCAGTGGTCAAGCCTCAGTTGTGGCAAGCTCCAGCAATGCAGGGATCCTGGTAATGAATCTGAGAGTAGCTGAAGTGTTTCTTTTTATGAGATGTAAGCTGTAGCCCCTGAGATGAGCTGGCTAGCTCCTAAACAGCATCAAGTTACATGTATCTTTAACCCAGCAGGTTTGCTTTGGAGTGCCCTGGTTCTTCCCCTAAACCTTATGAGTCACCGTATCTTTTGCCATGCTGGCACAAAGACCAAAAGATGAAAGTAAGTACAACCCTTTCAATAGGACATCATTTTAGAGATACTTCTGGCCTAAGATTGCTCCAGGCAATGAGGGCTGTTAGGCCTGCAGTAAGGACAAGGATGATGAACCCCAGACCACTTTTGGAGTGGCCCTTGAGAGTGACCTAAGAGAACAGCACAGCCAAAACTAATAGGATCTACTTCTAGTTTATAGTGTTAATTATTATGAAAACTTCTATAACTGGGCCCAGTAAGTAGCAGAATCTTTTCATAAAAGATGAAGAAACTGCCTCACATGGTTTGGTCTAAAGGAAGCTGTTTGACTGCATGTACGACAAAACTCTGAGAAGGCTAGACAGGGAAAAAAGAAAGGTTTTAATATGGTGAAATTATATGAATGGAATGTCCTCAAACTTGAAGAGGGTTAGGATTTTTAATATGACCATTTAAAAGAATAATACTGCTCTCGGTAAACCTTTCTATACAACATGAATTACTTTACTGGCACCTGATTGACAAAGATGTTTTTTAGTATCAGACACAACTTACAATACACAAGGACACATATTTTCTCACTGGAGAGCAACAGACTATTGCCTCCATTGATATTTTGTAACATCACAACCTAAATGGCTTTTATGTTCTGAAAAGAAAAAGCACAGAGGAGAAAGAAAAAGCTTTTGAAGAAAAAAATAATTTTCCAATAATCCCCATTAACTACAGAGGTCATTGCGGCAAAAAGAATGGGACTAGAAATCCACTAAAAGCTGCAGTATAAGGTACGTTAAGACTGACAAGCCTTTCACCAAGTAGTTGCAAATGGGACTAATGGTTTAAACTTGTTAGCCATTGTCAGAGCCTCTGATCCTTGAGTCAGCTATGAAGGCTATGGCAGAAATCAATAAGGCATTGCTTACCCAGTGAACTGCTAGACCATATATATAGATTGCCTGAAGGGAATTGCTCAGTTCCTCCTGGTCTGCAAGCTGAAAGCAGTCAGCTGAATCTTCAGAAATATTGGTGACGCTACCTCAGGGCAATTATGACTTTTGCCACTTTGAGCAGAGAATGAGGATAAGGACAGTGCGGGGAGAAGTCCGGCATGAGAGATTGCAGGCTGGACTTTTATGCTGTGGCAAGGCTCGTGGTGTGTTTTCACCCATCATCTGCATTATGAAATGAACAGCCATTCGTTTGGCTGGCACATTTGTCTCAGAAGTTACAGAAGGCATGGCAGTACCGTTGTTGCTATGAACAGTCTGATAGCAAACTACATATAAACTATGGCTGATATGGACGGAGATATCCCCTAAGGCTGCCATTCCAAAACTGTTGGAGAAATCCCTTCCACTGGCACATTTTGAAATGTTTCTTTTATATTGATCAGCTGCTTTCTGGTAGAGTACTACAAGGCTTCAATTAAGTGAAGCATGTTTTTGTAAGATATATAGACAAGCTAAAAATTGTCAGCAAAGAGAAATGTTGGTATTCACATGCCAAGAGGCTTTGAAAGAGAGCGGTGCTATTGTTAGACCTGGTGCTCTTCTCCCCATCATACTTGTAATCTCCGCTTCTGTCCAGTGTTGCACAAAGCATTGGTATGCGTGCTACAACTCTTAAAGTTCTGAAAAGGTGGCAGTGATTTGTTGAGACACTGTGATCTCTCTCCTGATCTCTAGTTTTTGCTGTCCCTCTTCCAGAGGTTTAAGAATGCAATGATATGTCAGCCGACTAAACAACCCTCAGTGCGATTCTCCCACCCTGCTTACTTCATTTGACCTCTCCTTTGTCTTTCCAAGACCATCAAAAGTGATTCTCACACTTTGTTTCATTTATTTTGTCTACCTATGTTCAAGGGAAGACCAGTTCCAGAATAGTCAATAGCTTGGTGGTCAAAGCGCTCCACAGTTTAATGAAGAATTAAAACTGAGTATATTTTTCTGATTCAGAAAATGTGTGGATGAAAACTTGCTATCTCAGATCCAGGCTCAAATTTTAACAATGTTCTTCCCTATCCTGGAGCAGTTGTGCTTTTCTGCTTATGGTTCTTCCTTTTCCTTCCTTCCTTCCTTCCTTCCTTCCTTCCTTCCTTCCTTCCTTTTCTTTCTCTCTTTCTTTCTCTTTCTTCCTTCCTTTCTTTCTTTCTTTCTTTCTATCTCTTTTTCTCTTTTTTCCTTCCTTCCTTTCTTTCTTTCTTTTTCTTTCTTTCTTTCTTTCTTTCTTTCTTTCTTTCTTTCTTTCTTTCTTTCTTTCTTTCTTTCTTTCTTTCTTTCTCTTTCTTTCTTTCATTTTCCACAATTGTGTTTTCAACCACAATTTCATCCACAAAGTGGTATAAGAAATTCTGAAAACTTTCTGTGAGTTAAAGAAAGAGTATCTTGTACAGAGATAGCCCAGTGATGTCTTTCCTGCTAGAAAATGTTCAAATGGAGCAAAGGCAAAAAATGTCAAGGTTGTGAACTGATTGTTGTCACTGTTTTGTCCTCTCTTTCTCATACACTGTGCATTTTGTCCAGGTTCTCACTAATCAGAAAATGACTTCATTGTTACAGTTGCTTGATTGCTTATAGAGAAAAAGAAAATGACAGCCTGCAAGAGGTCACGAAGGACTTTTTTTTCTGAAAAAGGCTGCTAAATGACAGAGTAACAAGCATCTGATGTGGTCAGAGAGTGATGAAGAAAGTAAGTTTCTGCCAGATACCGTGGTTTGTTTTAGTTCTTAACAGGCTGTGTAAGAGGTGGCTAAGTTTTTAAAATTCCTCATTGATCTGGGGCTAACATACTAACATACCTATGTGCACCTTGGAGGAAAACAGCAAAGTCAGCAGAGATAACCTAAGAGCTATTACCATACATGATTTAGAAGCGGTTTCCACAGTGGCTGAACACCAGAGCCAAATAGGTGGCATTATTGTTACATGGCAACATGTAAAATGAAGGTTATTTCTGATCATTTACTATAATGACCAATCAATGTGATAACACATCTGTGGCAATGTATATGACTAAAATGTTCTGTGGTATCAAGTGGGCAGATTGTGCTAAACTCTATCCAGCACTCTGTTTGTGACAGATGGTGGTATGACCACACTTCAAGAAATTGATGATGTCTAGAAGAATGAAGTTTTTTGAAAGAAATAATCCCCCTGCCCCGCCTTATTTGTTCTTGGACAGATTTACTCCAGAGGAAACTGTACAATTACACACTACTATGGCAGACTATTAGCTCTAAATAAACCTTCTCATTTATTTGGCTTTACAAGGCTTTCAATTTCTGCAACACATCTATCACAATTTTATGAAAAGTTGCTGGCAAGCATACGCAAGTTGATAATGGAAAAGTCCTTCAAATGCAAAAAAGCCTCCCAGTGAGGTCAAGTCACTCATAACTGCCTGGGTGCAGAAGCAGTTGATGATAAACACTAGCTAAATCTATAGAAGAGAAATCAATTCATTCCACTTACGAACCATATGCCTCCTGCTTTCTTTGCATAACCACAGTAAGGGACTTAGAAGCAGAGGGATCAGAGTGTTCAATAAAACCATTAAGCAGTAATTTTTGTGTGTGTGATTCGACAGCACTTTGAATGAATGCCTAACACAGCTTTTGCAGTACTGGAGAATCATTTCTGTGAATGTGTTTTTCCATAACTCTCATTCCTTTCCAAACTTTTGAAAATGTGCAGTAAGCATAACACAACATCTCAAAAATATCTGCCCACATTTATTTCACTTCTTGTTCATGGTGACTGGCCATTCTGTCAAGGTACTCTGCCTCATTCTCCCCTCTGGTCTGACCCATATCATTGTTTTCTGTTACCTTCCACCATTAATTCCTTCTGAAAGACTATGAGCACTTGTCCTTGGTGCTTCATCTGACCTTTTGGCATGAGCTTTGACTGAAGTAATCTCCTGCCAATATTTTTTGTATTGTCTGCGTACATCTGATATGTCAAAGAGTCCTAAGTGAGAACTGATTAACCATCCAGAAAGTTAGGTGTAAGTTTTAATGTTAAAGGAAGCATTTAATTGTGTTTTTTTGTAATGGAGAGAAGACTAACTTATAGATAGGATATGTCAGCTTTGAAAAGTAAAAATACTGGAGCAGAGACACAGTATTATGAAGTAAGTTCCCATTATGATTGTTGTCCACTATGTGAAACTTTGGTGATTTCATAGTTTCTGCAGATAGCACTTCTGTCTGCATTCATTCTTACGACAGTCTGTGTCCCTGTCTTCACTAGTCCCTTTTGTTGTCCTCTGAATACACTATGACTGGAAAATCTGTGACTGAGGGTGAAGAAACAGCTCTGGAAGTAGCTCAGGGCTTAGGGAACGGAAAACTTTTAGAATTAGCAACAGAGCTTCAAGTCTGAGCCTCCATATACAGGAAATTTTTCATTTCTTGTAGTCTGAGGGCTCCAAGAGATATAAATCACTCCATTCTGCTTGGCATGAAGCTGTTGTGTTTTTAGTCAGGTAGAGCTGTTCAAGACTGCTGCCATTTCAACTGTGGTTGTCAAACAAGGAAGTCATGGATGTGTGGATTGGCTGTTATCTGAGTGTGTAAGAGGGAGCACAATGTTTTAGACATAGAGAAAAAGAGATTTTTTTTTTTTATGAGGACAAAATATGGACAGAGAAGATGATGAATTTGAATATTATGTATTTCTCACAATACAAGTCTAAAAGAACACCAGTGTGTACTGCAGAATAGTCCACTGCAAGATACCAAGATCTATTGACAAAGAAAAGAAAATCCTTTCGTTGATATATTGCTATATAGGTGTACACAAGTGGTCTCTAAAGTCAGGGTGTATTTGGCACCATTTCCTTAAGCAGATGCAGCAGTGCATTCAAGTAAAAGAGGTGATTGTTCTACCTTCTGTAACAGCTGGTATGAATAAGTCAATACTAAGAACTGCATCTGGTTGGGGTAATTTCAAATTTAGTGACTTCCAGACATATAATTCAGGATAAAAAACAGCCAACAAATGTACAAATTTTATAGTAAATCCATGAATGAATAAATTATGAACTTTACAATGATACAGTAATTCTACATGAGGGACTTGCACTTTGACTCTTACAGAACATGATGAAAAATCATGCACTACTTCTATAGATCATCATAAAAAAACTGCTAAAGGAGTGGTTTTAAAGGTACTTCTTCAGAATCATCCATGGTTTAATACATTGTGACCTGGTTAGTTCCTTTTAGTTAAAATAATTAGGAACCTCACACATATTTGCCAAAAAGGTTAATACCAGTATTAGGACAATATAAAGATGCCTTAAATGTGGCATGTTCACCTTTTTCAAGCCTCTTTGTATAGTCTTAGAAAGGTGAAGGCATCTTTGTATAAGTTGTATTCAAACCTCTGTATCTTGGCATATGCTTGGAGCATATCCCGTCTTTATATTAATGGATAATTGTCAAATAAAAATGCTATGGAGATCCTTACATTTTATTCTTCAAAGCCCATATGTTATGGAAATATTACAAACTTTATTATATAATTTGATTTAACAGAAGAATGTTGGAGACTAGTAAATAGAGTTCCCAGATAAACATAGGTAATGTTTTTGCTCTAAGTAGTAAGTTTCTGGTCTGAATGAGTTTGTATGAATATCTAAAATGGTCTAATAGCACATTAGCAACCGATGTGTTCAGACTGTATGAAAACTGTGCATTAGCTAACAAACTTTTCACAGATTAAAAATAAGTAAAATTATGGGCCTAATTTCAAGCAGCTACTTAATTATAAAACAAAAATTGAATGAGGTCAGCAGAATTACACAGTGTTAAACTGCTAAGATATTAAGTGTTGGCTCTGAAAAAGTATAACATCATTTGTGCTGATAACCACTAATGTGATGTCCATAAAATATATCTGTTTATTAAGGCAAACATTTCAATATCTCTTTCAGAAGATGATAATTGTAATTCTTTATGTTTTGCTTCTTTTCTCTCTGGTTATACTGACTGCATAATCCCTATTGCTTTGAATGTTTATAAACATATGTTGCACATTTCGTGTTATAACTAATCCATGTTCTTTCTCTTGGTCTCTCTCCCTCTAGGGGAAGAACTGTTAAAACAGTGTAGTTTTTTGTTTTTCTTTTAAATGCATTCAGATATATGTTTATATGGAAGAAGACAGATTAAATGTGTTTATACTTAGTGTGGAAAATATGGAAATTTTGGATGGCCTGTGGTTTCTATAGGAGTTTGTTTCACAGCTTGGGCTGTCTCAAAAATCTTTCAGGATGGTTTCTGGTACGCTTAGGTTCATTCAATTGTTGCTTTGCCACAAACTAGCAGAACCCTGGCCTGTTCAATGGTTTGGATACTGATATGTGGGAAAAAATGTAAAAAAGAAGCATTCAGCCATAAGCATAAAACAGTATGTAGAGTTTCCTGCCTAATTTCATTCGGTTTTTAAAAATCCAACCCCCAAAATTAATATATTCTTAGAAGTATGGGAAATTCCTGCCAGATTATTTTCTCTGCTTTGTCTTCTTCATACAAGAAGCCAGCAAGCAGAGTGTACTTTTGGTTAGAGTGATGTGTTTTGTTTTAAAAGGTGTCTAAAAGGGAAATGACTTAGGGCAGGTTGAAGGGAATTCTTTCAGTCATGTTTTCATTGGTCTAATCCTACATTATGAAGTCTTAAATGTTTGAATTAGTTCAGCTGATTCTAGACTACAAAGTAGTGTGAAAACAAGTGATTGGTAACATTTTCATGAGAAAAGATTGAAAGGTTATATTACTGTACTGCTTGCTCTTTGGCAAACTAAAATACAGCCAGGTTGACGCAAACACATTAACTGTGAAACTTATTTTGATGAAACTGGCCAAAGGTTCCAGTACCATGTTCTGCTCAGTAGCTTGAAAAATATGAAAAATGTATCATGAGATAATTCTGGTTCCTATACTATAGTTTTTATCTACTTATTTTTTTAATATACTATTTGTGGTTGTCCTATTTTATTCCTGTCTGGGTCTCTTGGAATTACTCTTTTTTCTAGCTCACTCTTATAGAAGGGGTGCTTGAAAGCATATACTTCTGACCAAATCTACATATTCTTCTTTAGGAAGATATTTCTTACCAGCTTGGCTGATACCTGGCTAGCATGTCATGAAGGACTGTGAAATTTCAAATTTGTATTAAGATTTATGCAAAGGTCTGATGTCCAGACACTGGACATTTATGAAATATAAATATTAGTGTATAGCTACTTTCCAGAGAGGGCTATAATAACTCTTACCTTTAATAGTAAAGTTTATATGCTTTTTTATTTTTAAACTAATATAGGTAATTTGGTATAAAAGTGAAAATAAACCCAAGAAACTGTATGGAGGGATGCCTTTCAAATCCTGTGAACAATTTCTGGGTTACTTTCATATGCACAGCGACAAAGGATAGGACCCATCAGTTCAAAATACGTACAACCAGTTTTGTGGGAATTTTTTTTTTTTCCTATGATGGGACTTGAAAAAAGTGGGGTGGCAAGGCAGTTTGCACTTAAGCACATAGCTGTAGACAGCTAACAATTAAACAAAGCAAGAAGTTGCATTGTTTCCATCATATTATGGCTTGTAATGTCACCCCCTGAAGATTCTGAATGTTTAGAGCTCAGATTCCTGCATATCTTTTGGTTTAAGAAGTCAGGAAAAACCAAGAATACCAAGTTAAAAAAAGAAAAAAAAGTGCTAGGCTTGGAGGAAAAGGTAATTTATCATAATTTAAAACTTTTGATTAAAGACTGAGTGTTGCTTTATTTCTGTGTCTGCCTAGTTTATTCAGGGTAGCTGTGGATTATGTGCTACCACAATAAAGATTAGATTTTATGGGACAACCTAGAGAGGGATGTAGTTCCTGAAGTTTCTGTTAACTTTCAGTGTGACTTAGAGCTGCTCAACTGCCCTTAGAAGCAAGGATCTAATATCCAGAAACTTGGTGAGGTGCATGGAAACCTAATTTATATGTTAGTTGCATTGCATTGATTTTTTTTGTAAAAGCTGACATTACTCGCAACATTATCTTTATGGAAAAACAGGACCTGAAGAAATTTACTTGAGAATTAACAGCTTTTATATTTTCCTAACTCCTGGAGTATTCAGAGTCCAGTGTGACTAACACTAAGGATGGTCACCTTAATGAGCACTAGAAGTATCAGAGAGGTGCAAAGACCATTTCTGCAGTTTCTCTGCAGATACCCGACTGGGATTGCGGTAATCCACAAATGTATTCACCACACCTTAGATAGTGCTTAATTGTTTCTTTAAGTTAGATGTTTAACTACAGTTGGTCTAGATGGTCGTTGTAGGTCCCTTACCACTGAACTGTTCCATTCCATTCCATTCTATTCTAATGTTGCATGGCCACAATGAAATCACATGATAAATTCAGGAAACTCATGCCTTGAAATTATGTTTTGGCAAATCAGTCTACTACCCTGTGTGTTCTCACTAACTCAGCTCAGTCTTGTCCTAAAATTTAAATGAAAAGTGTATGGCACTAATAATGCTGGAATTCTTACCAATGTGCATAATCATCACTTTGTACAAAAATCTTCTTAGGAATCATGCTCTCAAGTCAGTAGGAGGTCAGATGTTTCTGCACACAGAGTGCCACATCTCTTCAAGAGTTGAAGGCTTTGACCTAAGATACATAAATGCAGATCAGATAAGCAGCCTCCTTTTGATGGACACAGTCACAGAGCATCCAAGATATTGAAGGCTGTAATTTCTGCCAAATCCCTTTCAGGATGTAGGACAAACTATATGCTCAGCATAATATATAAATAAATAAGGATGCCCATATATTACTGCACATTGCCTTTTCGTAAGTCAACTTAAAATTTTGCTTTTATATGAATTTAGATTTAGATTTTAGATTCTAGATCTAGATTTAGAGTTTATATGAATTCCAACTTAAAAAATAACATAACTTGCAGAATTTTTACAATAGCTTTCTGGGATACACTGCAGTGTTAGCATACAATGCATGTACATGGGACAACACTCTACAGAAGGGTTAAAATGGCTTGGGAAAGATGAGTTGTGTGAATTGATTTGCATTTGTCATATGTCTTAATTTCAAGACTAGGGTTTCCCCAATATTTAATTAATTTTCTCTACATCTTTAAATGGAGTGCAGCTTCTATTAAGTTTAATTAGTTTCCCTGGAGGCTTGCAGGGTAATGGTACAGCTACTAAAGGAGAGCAGCTTCTAATTGAGGGTAGCTTCTAAACAAAGATACATGTAGTTGAATACATTCAGTTTCAGGGCTGGATTACTTCAGTGAGACAATGCCTTATGTTCATAGATGTGCTGTGGGGTTAATTGACTTGAAAGGTGCGAAGATATTTAATGTTTGAGTTTGTTTACCATTATCTTGCAACAGAGAAACTGAGGTACAGCTCAAAGAAATGACTGTTTAAGGCCTTTATGACAATGTGCACCGAGCAGTGAAAAACTCCACAGTTGAATCAAGATTCAATTACTCCATGAGACCGGTTTTGAAGGCAAAATGTTGGCCTTCAAAAAAATTGGACTACTTTACAAATTTACTGAGAAGGGCAGAGCCCAAATCTAGAATCAGACATTTCTCTCCTTGCAGATGCTAATTGTTGAGGAGGTTCTGACTTGGTCCATGTAAGTCACAACAACATGACACAACGCTATGGGCTTCGGGAAGAGTGGCTGGAAAGCTGCCTGGTGGAAAAGGACCTCGGGGTGTTGGTTGACAGCTGACTTAACATAAGCCAGCATGTGCCCAGGTGGCCAAGGAGGCCAACAGTATCCTGTCTTGTATCAGAAACAGTGTGGCCAGCAGGGCAAGTGCAATGATTGTCCCCCTGTGCTGGGTGGGCACTGGTGAGGCTGCACTTTGAACACTGTGTTCAGTTTTGGGCCCTTTACTACAAGAAGGATGTTGAGGTGCTGAAGCATGTCCAGGGAAGGGCTGTGAAGCTGGTGCAGGGTCTGGAGCACGAGTCTTATGAGGAGCGACTGAGGGAGCTGGGGTTGTTTAGCTTGGAGAAAAGGAGGCTAAGGAGTGACCTTATCACCCTCTACAACCTGAAAGAAGATTGTAGGCAGGTGCCTGTGGGTCTCTTCTCCCAAGTAACAAGCAACAGAACCAGAGGAATGGCTTCAGGTTGTGCCAGGAGAGGCTTAGATTGGTTATCAGGAGAAATTTCTTCATCAAAAGGGTTGTCAAACATTGGAATGGGCTGTCCAGGGAAGTGGTTGAGTCACCATCCCTGGAAGTGTTTAAAAGACTTGTAGATGTGGCTTTTAAGGGCATGATTTAGTGATGGACTTGGCAGTCCTGGGTTACCAGTTGGACTTTATGATCTCAAAGTTTTTTTCCAACTGAAATGATTGTATGATTCTAAGATTTTATGGTTTATGTATGCTAACCTAGAGAACTAGAGACTATTGCTGTAGTGTTTTTTCATTAATATTGGCATTGCAGCTGCTGCTGTCACTCGTGTGATCTTTAGGCAGAACATAACTGCAAAAACTCCATCACCAGGGCATTCCCAGAATAACACTTGGAAAATGTATACAAGCGGCTAATGTGAATACAGGAAATACGTGTCTTCACACTAACTTCCCTGGATCTATTTGCTAGTACCTACTTGGACTGAAGATTCCCTTGAAAAATATAGTTTAAACTGTTGTACAGATGGAGAACTGGTCTGCATAGAACAGCAAGAATGGGAAAGCATGTCGTGACTGGTGGAGAAAGAAGGTCGCACCTGTTACCTTGATCCAACTGTTTGAGAAGATAGGAGAAGGACCTGTTATAAAGCTATCTGTTATATTTTAAATACGAGTTATTTTTGTGGTCTCTCACACAGTGAAAAACTTAAATGAAGAAATTAAACTGCAACAATAAATAAAAAGGACTTATCTAGAGTAATTTTTACTTTCAAATAACTTTTGCTAAGGACGCGTAGAGCTCTTGTGATATTTTCATTTTTCAGTACAAATTCCCACTAGACCAACGATGTGTTATTATAATTTTCAGCCTCTTCTTTCTGGGAATTATGAATCATTATTTTTTTTTATTCTTTCCTTCCTCCTGCCCCCCATCTTAAATATTTCTGCTAGTTGTTTAAAACCAGTTAGTCCATATAAAAAATTGCAACTTTCCCTAAAAATAAACTTGATATTCTGCCTGTCTGAACAAGCAGTAAAATAAGATAAAATAAAATGCTGTCTCTTGATGCTGTTATTAACCATTTCATGGTAAAAATCAGACCTTGCAAAATATTTGAGTCTCACACATTTTCATCTTTTAACACAACTTAAATGCCTAACTACCTTTGATAACTAGGGCTTTTGGCCACAAAATGCAGACAGACCCCTTAGCTCCACATTTAGGCATCTAAAAAAGTAACCTGAAGGAAAAGGGAAAAAGTACATGATGATTTACAATTTTGGATGTAGAAGGTCATAGTTAACATCACACACTGTTGTATGACAGCTTTCATTTAAGCAAAAAGCATTCTTGTTCAATTGCATGCAGGACATAGTAACAGGACTCGTCCACTGCAAGGAGCACTTAACATGGCTCATTTTATCATTTGCTGCTAATATCAAGAAATGCCCTTTAATACTTAACTGTTCATTTGGAATGCTTTTAGCTGTGGCATTACGTTAATGTACATAAGTAGTATCATTTCCTTGCAAGCAAAAAACCCCAAAACCCACCAAAACCAACTTCGAAGAATTTTTTAGTAGTTTTAAAATTCCTTGACTTTGGTCAAAGGACTGAGAAACCAGGTATTAAAGATTTCAGGCCTGTCAGAAGCTTCCTCCAATAAGAGGGCTTCTGTCATTCACAGTTGGGCACGTTCAAGATTTGCTGTGTTACTTACCTTCATGCTGACAGCTTGAGCGTCTCAGGGGACTGTGGGATTTTCTTTCCTCTTTTTTTTCCTTTCAAAGTGTTTTGAGTGTCAGAGGAAGCTGAGGAGCAATGGGAAGGAGTGAGAATGAGATGGGTGTTTCAGTGTTTCAGCTACTCTCTACTAAATTTCTAACAAAATGTTGGCAATTTGTTAAGCCTTTCCCCCCTAACTAATATTTAAAAGCATTCAATTAAGATTTTATAATGTGTCCAATGAGTTAAACTACCCCATGATATTAGAAAAATATTACATATATAAATAAAATACATCAAAGCATTAAAAAGCTATTACACACTCCGAACATAAAATGGCAGAATAATGATGGATCCTGCCATGCAGCAAACACATTCAAAAATATTATCTTCCTGGTAATGAAATGCCATCCGTTTCATTTTAAGCTAAATACGTTAGACATATCAGTGGAGTCTGTGCTGACACAGCAGTGAGTTGAAATTGAAAATCTGAAATTATATATATGATTGGACACAGTGTTAAAGTAATTTATAGGAAAAACCACAAATGTGCTGGGTCTGCACCTTTTGGTGAACTCATTTTAAAGAATCAGATAGAGGAAAACTCTACCATTTCTAATGTGCAGTTAGAATGGCAGCTCGCCAGGGCCCCAATATATTCCGTATGAGGGGTAGAAAAAAGAGAGAAAGGAAGAAAGAGGTTAGGGAGACTTGATTCAAATTACAACAATTCTGCATAAGCCATCAAGAAAATGGCATTCGTTTTCATCGCTCTGACCTAATATGATATAGCAGCTGTAGGAACTGTATTAGCTATCAAGACAAGTGGGAGATAACAGGGAAACATTTAGAAAGGGACATCAGGATAGGGCTAATTTCAGCTCGGCTGCAGATGCTTCGGATGCTTTACCATGGAAAGCAAAGCAGCAGCAGGAATCATTATGATGATCATCTGATACCCAAAGTTTAGGCTGAAATTCAGGTTCTACTGACTGGAATGGAGCCTCAGTTATACACAGACACACACAGAGACACACAAATACAAACCTCCCTGCAATGCTGGCTTACAATCTCTCTCCCTGTCTGCTCCACACACCCCCTCACCCCCCCCACCCCCCTTTTATTCTTCCTAACTGGCTCATCTCCAGTCAAATAAAGGAAACCAAAGAAACAATAAGCATCAGGAAAGGTTTTATGCACAAAGCAGCTCTCTATGCCTTGCTTTTAAGCATCTTTTATCCTGTTTCTTGCAGTTCTTTCCTGAACTCAGAATGTTTTTCATTTAGTTTGGGAAAAGAAGTGGAGAAAAAGACAGTAATTTACTATTAATATATGGATGCATTACATCTTCCTAGCATTACTATTAAGTTATTAATGAGCTAATTCATAACATTAAGCAGCATTATTATTATTTATTACTTATTAGTCAAAAGTGAGGTAATGGGTGTGGTGCAAAATATAAAGTTAGGCAGATGCTATCACAGAGCAGTTAATTTCTAAGCAGATCAGACAGACAAGCCATTTTGGGGTTTTATATTAATCTTTTAGTTAATCTCTTGCACATGTATAAAACAAACCTTATTTTTAAGAATGATATTGTCCTGATTTTCTTCAGACATCATAGTGGTCAGAAAACTTGAAAAGGAGTGATGGCTGAGACTTTGAAAAATATTTAATATAGTTACATTGAACTACTGTTCTTGTGAACAGCAGAAAAAAAACCCCTTTACTTTTGGCAGCAGTGTGTAAACAGTGTGTGTACTATAGGTGGGTGTTGCTTGTTTCTAATGCTAGCAAGTGTTACATTTTAATTTTTTTTTTAATTATCTGAATACTATAAAGAGAAGTTGATTTGGATCTTGTTGATGGAACATCTACAAGGTTTGTAGAAGCAACCCACTATAGTAACTGGTAATCATATTCTGCTCATCCATAACTGTGACTGAAGGTTTACCGCCTATCAAGAAAGAAGTTGTGTACATTGCAATTACATTTTTACCACCTTGCTTTCCCTGCATCTGATCATGTATTTTGTTTGGTGCTGGGCAAATCTGTTTTCCTCTGGGCAAGTCAGAGAAGCTCTGTCACACCACTCTCCTGGAAACCTTCTCCAGAGGAGCCATCGATGATCAGTAAAATAGTTCTCCCTTAGCTATAATCAGCTTCTGCTTGCTCTTCCTATGTGATGACTTCACTAGTCACACACTGTGACATGTTCCCTGCTCATGCTGGCAAGAGCTGTTCAGACAAGACTCTCAGTCCCTATGATTCTCCCTTGTGCTGAATCCCAGGGGCATATTCCCAGTTTGAATTTGGGGTTTTCAGAGAGCTACTTTAGTGTGTTCCTGTGAATTTCAGTTTTCCTAGGGAAGCTCTCACGGTGGCACTTGTTATTCTTAAAATCCCCTCAGAGAATGACATAAGGAGGAAAAGAAAACAACTTAAATGACTTATTCTCTATCTTTCCTGGACTTTCCACTTTTTTTGACTGCCCCGTCGACAAAGTTCATGTTCCAAATGGGAAATGGTTACACTTCTTAAGTATGACTCTCTACAACATTCCCCTGGGTCTCACTGCTAAGCCTTCAGGTGGGCTGAAGTTGGCTGGAGTCTTTTTCTAATTTTACAAGGCAGATTTGTGGACAGTTCTCACCTGAAAAAGCTATACAATAGAAGCAGGATACATATGTGGAGTTAACCTTTAGCGTGGAGTTACAGTGTAGGACATCTTTTCAGCACTTTCCTGTTTATGTCTCTGTCACTATCACCGACAAAAATATTTTCTCTTCTACTTCAATAACGTTTCCTTGAATATTGTTAGTGCTAAAGGTATTTTGAAATAAAAAATGAAAAGAGCAAGAAAGAATTAAGTTCATCAGTCCCTTTTGGTTTTGATTACATTTGTCCCAGAATATTTAAGAAGTGTCAAGGACTCCTACTCAATACTACATTTACATTATTTGGAGTTAGCAATAACAAGGTGGGGGCCATTGCTCACAGCAGCTCACCTGGATTCTGTCACTGCAAAGCTTTCTGGACATGTTGTCTGATGTTTGTAGTAGGAAGAATGGAAAAAAATAGTTTCTTCCTGGTAATTACTTACTAAACAGAACTAATCTGGAACAGCTGATATTCAAAATCAAACTTAATGAATGAATACAAATCTATAATCAGCATTTTAGAGCATATACATATGCTGGCTGACTTGTATACACAACATGTGGAGGAGGACATAAATGTGATTTTTTTCTCTTTATGGATTATCACGAGTTCTCTGCTGTGAAACGGGAGGTCTTTTATTCTCTGTGTCAGCCTGGTGATGTGTTCTGTTCCTCTTGCTACTACTGTAATGTTTCATGTGAGACTTGGTCTGCAGGCTAGAGGCAAATATGATATTTCTTGGCAAATAATAAAATTGTTGCATTCACCTGTGATGTAAAACTAAGTTAACATTGGTTTAACAAACAGGGATTTTAATGAAATACTGCTCAAATCATTACAATGAATAGGGCTGATGAGTCACAAAATTAGACCTTTTGGCATATTAGTTAATGACTGACAAAACTGCCTGAGTAGCTCTACTCATCAATGGGATGTCAACAACACTATGAAAGTGATGGAAGAAATTCAAGATGGTCTAGTGCAATTTCACAGAGGTGTATTAGCAGACAAAGAACAGAGAGAATTACCGTCATATCTAGATATCTATATAGACTTACTCTCTGATAATCAGTATTAACTCAGTACCTTGCATTTCTTAAATATTCCATAATATCTATCTTCCATTGGATATTACTTTAATCTCACCTCTGTATCCCAACTAGCAAAGTTATTCAGACTGCAGAAAATTATGTCATTGACAGACACTCTTGAGACTGATGCTAAACTGCAGTAAATTAATCTTGTAAATGTGTCCAAGCTATTTTTATGTCTGGAGATAAAACCGGAATGCTAGTAATTTATTTGGAAACCCTGAAACAACTAATAGACTTGAGAACTGGAACAAGTTTTCAGTTTTTTTACCTTTTCCTTGCAGTCTGGGGAGAATTGAAGAAAGTGCTAAGAATTTATGATGTCAGGACAAATGGAATTCCTATGTGAAAAGAACAGGCAGGATGTTAAAGAGCATCCAAACCTGAATGGAATTTGTGTAGTGCCAAAAAAAATCAGTCTGAAACTCAGGCAGTTTTGTTTTCTGGAGCGTGGGCTAGAACAGAGATATCAATGTTGTTTTTGAGTGAGGTCTTCAGCACAACAGACCTATGATATTGGAATGGGCAATAGCGACAGTGGAGCCACAGTAAGGCTAAGGAGGAAATCTAAGAACCAGAGTGAATGTCAGCCTGTTTTGGGAAGATTTGTTGCCACACTTAGGGCTTTTATTGAAGGTAATTAAAACTGCAAATGAGTAGCTCTTACAAACATACATTGCTACAGTAAGTGCAGAAATTGCTACCGTTACTGTCTGATTGGAAGCAGAGTCCTAGATTTCAATCTTTCCACTTCTTCCTTTCCTACATATGGGATCTTCCAAGCATGTAAGGAACCTTCAAGCATGTAACCACATGAATAACAGTCTTATTTTCCCTTCTCAGTTTAAAGAAGAAAAATGTTTAGGTAGTTGGGTTGTTCACAGAAGTGGGTAAGCCTCTGCATAAGGGTGGCTACAAGCAGTGGGCCCAGGAAGCAGCTCACTCCTTTTCGCACCCTCAGAATGGATTCCAGAAGTTCAGTTTTATCTAATCAAAGAGAAATTGGGATTGTGCCCCAGTACCAAGTTTCATGGTGGCAAGTGAGTTGTGAGCAGAGCCGGGATAGTAGAAACGTGGTTTCTGCTGATTTGCATATCTTGGTTGTTTGCTTTATCTGGTTTCCATACTTGTACTGAAAAACCTTTATGAAAGCCTTCTGTCTGAGATTTGGTTTTGGTGTCCAGGCATGATCTCAGAGGGAATATTTGGAGCTTCTGCCCAAATACTGGGCCAGATCCTAGTTTCCACTACACTGTCATAAATCCAGGATTATCCCATTGGTTTCGAGGAAGTTACTGCATGTTCACACCAGTATGCATAGCTCAGAATGCCAGACCTCTGCTGGGATGGATAGTGTTCAATTTAGGTGAATGTGGCATCACAAGGTTGTATCGTTTTCCTGTTGTAAGTCAGAATGTACGCACTGTTCCCTAGTTAGAATTTCTTATGATGAAGGGGTCTACACTATTGGTGCTGTACTAATTTTTGTTCCAGTTCTGCCCTCAGTTTCACTGAGTATGCTCTCAGATAACTGTATTCATATTGGATCTACTGTTGCCTTAAATCTGAATGTGAGGTCAGTGATTTGCTACACTTGGCCAAATTAATTATTATTAACAGAGCTTATTATTATTAATATTAAAATAATTATTATCAGAGTTTCATGATAATGAAGATGAGCATAGCCTTTGCCCTACATAAAGGTGATGGGTGCTTTGGAAATGCCTGGTGACAGCTGGAAAGATAGGCAAGCCCCCACATCCATGCGGTAGACTATGTCTTCTCACAGCCAATATAACATCAACAGAAATGCAGTTAGTGTTTACAGCCTGTATTTTCCTTCAAAGCTTCTCATGCTTGATATTTCAACTTTTGACAGTTAGGCAGTAAATGAGATAGACAATCTTCTGTAGCAAGATTTAGACTGAGGCAAGTCCCTTTCCTAAAGGTGTAAGCACTATTGCCTAGTAGTAGTAATATGGACAGGGATCAAGGTTGTTAATCTGGCTGTAATGGGGGTTCCACAGGGAAGGGTGTGGGGGGTGTGTGGGGTGTGTGGGGGAAGGGGCGTGCGGAAAGAAAAGCTGTAGGTGGTTCTCTTTAGCTGGTAGTAAACACATCAGAATCAATGTGTTTTGGTTTACTCCTGAGCTGTTGCATAGTGCGCTGAAAAAAAATCTATTTCTTTGCCCCATTTAATATTTACCAAAAAACCCAAATTGTTGTCTGGTAACACCTGATAAGAGGGGGATGTTTTTCTGCAACTAAATGAAAAAAATTATGTGAAGCAACCCCAAATCTCGCCACTGAGAAATCTAAATAAAGATGTGATGTAGGGTTTTCCCAATATTTTATGACAATTTGCATAATTTATGGAAGACCCATAATGATGTAAATTGCTATCAAGTAGGATATTTCAGGCCACTGAAATGACATAAAACTGCAGGAGAAATAAATTATTGTCCGAGGACTTTGTATTCAAATGGTTGTTGTGAGGACTGAATGTAAGCCAGTCTCAGTGGTTCCCCAAGTCTGCCGGGCACCAAGCCAGCTAGAAATTATTTCATTGCAGTAATTCTTTGTGGCTGCCAAAAAAGAGGAAAAAATAGACAAGACAAATTCATGTATTATATTGATCAGGCTGAATTAAAAAGTTATATGATTTGGGATTTCAAAAGCAAGATGAAAGAGAGAATAAGAATGATATTCTTTGAAGACAGAAGTACCATTTCGTAGGTTTTTTTGTTAATACTTGTTTTCTGATTTCACTGACACTTTGCAACATTTGTGTCAAGGTCTGAAATGAACTTATTTGTACAATTAAGAAAATAGATAATGCTTATGTTGCAGAATAAACTTTTGACCCTTATTTGTAAGACTCAAGCTGTACACCACAACATAATTTTCTCTGACTTTACCAATGTGTATTCTTTCTATTTTGTATGTACTTCAGAAATAATTTAAAATTTATATAAATACAAATGAAAAAAGATATTTTTTATTGTCATCTGAAATTGATAACATTGGCATAAAATCTGTTCAAATGTGTTTACTTAGGTCTAGAAAGCCTATTCTGCATGCTAATAGATGATTATTGTTTCACCTTCTTTCCTTTCCTGTTTTTCACCTAGGAGCACTGTTTGAAAAGATCTGAATTGAGCTGGATCCTTTGGTGGGTGCTGCATGTCCTCTGTTCCAGGCAAAGTTGACAGAGATCATGTCATACCTTGCCAGATATATTCTGCATTCAAAACCAGTAATGACACCACTCAAATTGAACTGCTTTTGCACTTAGTTAGTAGCATACCTGCTCACTCCAGTGCTAGGAATAGTAATTTCTCTGTCTAAAAGAACTCATTTGCATTTCCCTTAGCTGCTTTTAATTTTTCAGGTAATCCAAGAGTGTTGGCTTACAGTTAGCAGAATGCAAACCTCAGATTTTTTACACTGTGCAAAATACAGAATAGTGAAAAGTCCAGAGTTTTCCAAGCACTGTGCTGCTGGCTGCTAAGTATGCTCTGCCTTTGGTGGATGTGATTGACTATGGATGGAGCCAGCAGAGCAAGAAAGTGAACCACAGTTATGCAGGAGACCTTTAGGGACAGGATGTGTGGTCACCCAACCCTCTGTGCCCCATTTTCTCTCCACAGAAACATAGCTGGCTTTCTTTCCAGCAAACTGGACAAAAAATGCTTATGCTGCATGTCCTGCACCTGGGGAGGAGCCACCCCACGCACCAGCACAGGCTGGGGCTGACCTGCTGGCAGGCAGCTCTGCGGGGAAGGGCCTGGGAGGCCTGGAGGACACCGAGTGGCCCGTGGGCCAGCAGTGTGCCCTGGTGGGCAAGAAGGCCGCTGCCAGCGTGGGCTGCATCAGGAGGAGCGTGGCCAGCGGGTGCGGGGGGTGTCCTGCCCCTCTGCTCTGCCCTGCTGAGGCCGCACCTGGAGTGCTGTGCCCAGCGCTGGGCTCCCCAGTTCAGGAGAGACAGGGAGCGACTGGAGAGGGGCCAGCGGGGGGCTGCCAAGGGGGTGAGGGGGCTGGAGCATCTCCCTCATGAGGGAAGGCCGAGAGAGATGGGCCGGTGCAGCTGGAGAAGGCTGAGAGGGGATCTTGTCAATGTCTACGAATACCTTAAGGGCAAGTGTCAAAAGGATGGGGCCAGGCTCTTTTCAGGGGTGCCTTTTCAGTGACAGGACAAGGGTCAATGGGCAAAAACACAAGGAGTTTCATCTGAATATGAGGAAGAACTTGTTTACCTTGAGGGTGACAGAGCCCTGGGACAGGCTGCCCAGAGAGGCTGTGCAGTCTTCTTCTCTGGAGACATTCAATATCTGCCTAGACGCAATTCTGCCTTTGGGCTAGATGATCTCCAGAGGTCCCTTCCAACCATGACCATTCCATGATTCTGTGGTAACTAGGGAACCTGGGGGCAAGAAGCTATCTTGAGGTCCTGGAAATACCCATGTGTCTTGGAGGTGGCAGGTGTCTATCTTCTGTTGCTATAGCATAGAGGACACTGCAGTCTGTAAAGGCCTGAGAAGACTGCACAACAGTGAAGTACTATTATTCCAGTGTTACAAATGGCTGAACCATGAAACTAAGTACAACCTGTCTAATGAGGCCTGTGGCCATGCAAGGATATGAACCTGAGCCTCCAGAGCACTCAGGAATTTCTGTCAGAATCTGTGTAAGTAGGAAATATTGTTAAAACATCTTTCTCTTCATGGAAAGAAACACATTCTGAAAAAAATAATATAATTTTTACTAATATGAAAATACTTCCTTTGTCTGTGCTTTTTTACAAGCAAAATGGCATTAAAGAGTAATGAAAGAAAGCTGTTTGTAGTCTACCGGTAAATAAAATTTCCAAGCAGAATTTTTAACATTTGTGACTTACAGCTCAACACACCGGCAAAAAAAAAGGTGTTTAAGCTAAAAAAACCCAAAGCAACCAAAATTTATTTTCACTCTTTCTTTAATGTAAAACTAATTTGGATATTTACTTATTCATTTGTATTTTATGATCACAGATTTGTTTTTCTTTCAGATTAGATGAAAGTTTGAAAGTGTTTGTAAGGGTTTTGTGTTCTCCACAAGGATGCATTCTCCCATTGGGATACCAGATATGGCCTGAATGTCAGTATCGAAAGAAGAATTGAATTATAGCCAAAGAACTGCAGCAGTTAGAAATGGCACAAGAATGATTTTTTATCCCCCTTCCGTTAATTGCCTGGTGGAAACAAATGCTGGAGGCTATTACTAAGGCAACAATTTTAGAGATGTTAAGAAAATTTAGATGAATGTAAAAATCCACCATCTGGATCTTATCTGTTAGATAAGATAAACACAAAGGAATTTTCATCTGTAAGTCCTATATTACCTAATTTCATCAGAAAAAGCCTGACCAGTTCCCAAACCGTAGTGACAAGGGAGCAAATGAAAGGCAGTCTTTAACTGTATTTTATACAGTCTTGCATTTTGCCATGATACACTGTCTACTTCTGTAAAAACCTCTTTCCAGATGAGATACAGACCACCAGGAATTTACCAGAGCTATTCCACATTTTATCTTGCTTCTGTATTCCCTTGAAATTTTTTCTGAGAGAACACCTTTTTTTTGGAGTGCTAGTACTAATAATAGGGATTTTATTTTCTATTTGGGCATTAATTGTGTACCGAGGCTGTACAGTTTCAAGCTGGGCTCCACATTTAATTTTTATGTGTTGTAATTGAACAAAGTTACTTTTGTTCTTCAGCATTAGTGCTTTCAGACGCTACCTAGTCATTTGTTTTTATGTGCCAGGCAAGTAGTATGGTGTCTATGACTAAATTCAGGTGAACTGACCAGCAAGTACAAATTGAAGAAGCATCAGGGTAGTCCTTTTTTTCTGCTACTGGACCATGCTTTTGCCTCTTTCTGACACTGGGTGTGGTTCTCTGAAGTAATTTCTTATTCTGGACTCTGTTATGGGGTATAAGCTGTTATTGTGTTGTATCTTTGTTACAGTTATTTCCTCATACACGCCTTCATGATACAGAGTCCCAACTAAGTTTGCAGAATCTGTTCAAACCCCTTCAATTAATCAGCTCTTTAAGATGTCCTGAGTCACTCTTTTAGGTCTATTAAATGCTTATGGACTTTTCAGTCAGAGGGCAATTTGCTCAAGTATAGAGATGGGACAGAAAACGTGCTTTCACACAGGTAGTGAGAATGAAGGAATACTCTTCCTGGGATATGGGTGACTGTTGAGGTTTAACCCCAGCTGGTAATTAATTACCATTGCAGCAGCTTGCTCACTTGCCCCTTCCCCAGAGGAGTGGGGTGGAGAACAGGAAAGGAATGTAAAATTTGAGGGTTAGAGATAGGAAGAATGTAATAACTGAACTAAAATAAAACCAAAAGAACAATAGTAAGGATAACAATAACAATTATAATGAAAAGGTGGGGGAAGGGGAGAGGAATGAAATCCAAAGGGAAAGGAAAAAAGAAAACTAGTGACACACAATACAAGTTCTCATCCCCTGCTGACTGATGCCCAGCCAGTCCCTGAGCAATGATCAGCAGCCCTGGCCAACCCTCAACCCCCCCGCAACACACAGACACACACACAGACACACCCCCACCCCCACCCACCAGTTTATATACTGAGCATGATGTCCCATGGTATGCAATACCTCTTTGGCTAGTTTGGGTCAGCTGTCCTGGCTGTGTCCCCTCCCAGTACAAACATGACACAGCAACAACAAAAACCAGCTTGTTATCAACACTGTTCCCACACCAAATCCAACACTCAGCACTGCACTAGCCACCAAGAAGAAAATTAACTGTATCCCAGCTGAGACCAGGACAGTGACCTAAGATGAGCATCTAAAACTGCAGTGAGGGAAATTATTTTAAGAGATGACTTTCGGGATCCAGCTTAAGACCAGAAGAGGAGTCAAAATGGGAAGAGAGGACAGAAAAAACACTCCATTCTATTGCCTGTAGTAGTAAATTAAACATCTGTTACATCTAGATCATAATTTGTCCACATTCTTTGGTTAGTGATAGCAAGTTAGGGTAATAATAATGGAGAAAAGAAAGGCAGGAGATATCATCACTATCAATACAGACTTTTTTTTTTTCATTTTAATTCACAGTTCAAGTCAGTCCAGAACAGAGAGTTGGATCCAGGACTGCCAGTGCCTATTGGTCTGCTTTAGTCACTCTCTCCTCTACCAGTTCTCATTGGAGTGTTCCCATTCAGTGCACAAATGCCAGCAAGGCACCAGAAGAGTGCATGCAGCTGGCATCCCTTCCTGATCACCCTGAAAGATTAGGCAATAAAATGTTTAAGGACGTCCCTCTTAATAGGACTTCTGGGTTTCCCTGAATCCAAAAGCCTGATGACAAAATAAATTTCTTCTAAAGGCAGATCACAGATCTTCAAATGATCACAGATCTGGCTGAGATCTTCTTTCCGAATGCTCACACTTACCTCACACATGCAGAGCTGCTGAGGCATGGAGACAATGACATTTTTAAGGAAAGTAATATATGTAAAGATGTAAACAAACATCTTTGTATTGTGTTCTTGAAATACCACTGTTCAGTGGTATAGTTCAATCTACAGAGAATAAAACACTTGAAATGGTGGTTTGCATTTTGAACCAAGATTTTACTTTTTTTTGTTAAACAGATTTTTTGGATTGTCTCTTCTGGTTTTGAAGACAGGGTCTTCTTTTTTTCATTGCATATCTTTACCCCAATTTTTTTTGAGTGAAATAATTCCCCAATATACTTCTAAACATGAAGCCAGAATAAGATAATTCATAATTTCACTTTTCCATAATTCAGGAATTATTCATTACATGCACTTTCAATCTGTGGTAAATCCCACAGGTCACAATTGAAATCAAGGCCAAATTTTATTATTCAATTTATTATTCTAGAGCTGGTCATTGAGCCTGGGCAGAGGAGACATAAGTTGCTGAGGTTCTGATGTTTTTGTGGCAGTAAATTTTCTATACTCGGGCTTCATTTACAAGACAATTCTGTGTTTTTTAAAGGCCAGTCTGAGTCCTTGTAGTGCTGACATGACTTACATGCTGTTTTTACAACCATGTATTTTTGTATATAGGGATGCTTCTGCAGTGGTTGGGCAGAATATGTAAACAATTTTGACCTTTGATTTGTGCAGAAGTCTCTCTGGAGTAAAGTGATATTAGCCGTCTTATGGCATGATATAGATTTGAGGTATAACAACATATTCTATAACACACCAAACTATATTTAACATTCAGATACCTTTTATTTTCTAAAAGACTTTGTGACACTTAAAATAGCTTTTGCAGTGATAGCTTGCCTATTATTATTATCAATTAGTGTTTTATATCTTTATTATTTCACAAAATTCACAATGGCTCATTGCACTACTGCAGACAGTTTTACAACCAAAGGTGCTTCCTTGTCCGTTTCTTGCATTCTGTTAAATATTTCTTATTCCTTCAGACTGCACTACAAGGACCATTTCACTGTCCCCTTTGGCTTCTGCATCTTGCTTCCAGCGTGAACAGACAGGTAATAACCATTCAGCAGGGCCATTACCTCTTCTAAAGACTATTATCAAAATGGTCATTATACATAATGGAGATTATTACAGGCAGCTTGAGAGATTTTTTAGATACATCTCTACAGTAATAGGTGGCCCTTTTTAGCCTTACACATTGGTGGGAATAATACTATGGCACAAAACACATGGCAAAGGTTGCTTTTTATCAGATTTTTTGAGCTTTTAATGTCTTTCCAAGACTGTCTTCTGGATTAAAATGATATTTATACAACACGTGTGAACACTACTTGTTGATAAGTTTAGCAAACTGCAAGTGCAACAATGAAGAATTGCACATTTAAAAGGAAGGCAAGCTATATTTTCTTCCTAAACAGCTATGAAGTTATGAGTAAAAAAGAACTATTATAATACAGCATGTTTTCAGGTAGGTTTATAACTTACAAAGCACCCGATTTTTGAAGAATCTTAACCTGTTCCCCTGTGGAAAAAGAGACCATATGAAATCACTACTTGTTCTTTTTACAGCAGCATTTATTTCCCACTTAATGATATTTATTTTTACTTCAAGTTTGAAACGCAGAATCTTGGAGGAGTTGAGCCGAAATTTTGAACAGATCTGTCTTTTCACTCTACTTCACCAACTTTCCCATTCTATCTACAGCACTTAACAGAGTATTTTTCGCAATCCTACTTCTGCACTACTCTGGCCCACTGCAAAGAGAAATGCCAAACAAACTAAAGTGCATTTAATCCCTGGGTTTGGCACAACTGATTTTGAAGAAATGATGTCGAGAGGGATGGGCTGGGTGGCAAGGAGGAGGATGTGGTGATCTTTTTTCCAGTTTATTCATGTCTCTTACCCAGAGGAGACTGGTATTGTTTATACATATCCTTTGAAATTTTCTGTGTCAGGAAGTACATCTCCAGTGTGCCAGATTTACTGGTAACTATGTCTCTCTCCCTCTCAAATCTATCCTGTGTTTGAATCACAGTTCAAAGCAATCCTCTTCTAATAAAAGCTGAGTGGATATGGGATTATTATGAGTATTTTCCTTGTCTTGATTATCCCTACTACGTGTTGATTATCTACCTTTCTTCTGGGAGAACGTTCTTTCTTTTTTATGGGATATATGCTCTGCCTACTCTGCTTCTAATAATGGCACTTACCATTTGAAGGAAATCAGAAATGACCTCCTTACCTAGCCTTTTATTTTCCTTCCTCTGCTATGTATTTCATTCATCTCCTGTTTTCATTTTGTTGCAGCTTTATGGATATGTCCCAAACCCATTGTATTTCTCATCACATAATTCTTGCTGAAGCGATGCATCCTTCTTTAGGTCTCACTGTCTCCTTCTGACAGAGCCCAGTCTAAGAGAAGAGTGCTGACCTTTGAAATGTGTGTGAACAGGCAGTGCAGAAGGAACTCAGGCAATAACAGCTACAACAAAAAGGTGATCAGAAGACAGATTCTGCCCTGAAATATAATTTCCAGAAAATCAATTAATGATGGAGGTATTTTTTCACCCCTTCAGAGCTCTTTAATACCAATTCATTATCCTCTAGAAGTCTTTTCTAGTCAGACAATTATGAGAATCTAAATGTTTGCATGGCTTGCAGAGGGACAGAAAGAAAGACATCTGGCATAACTTTTCCTTTTGTGGTTTGTACAGCATATGAATATGGACAGGACCCTTCTGAGCAATGACAATACCTATGCCATCTTGTGGTTCACCTGTTACAGAAAGGCTTCTAGGCGTTCGCATCCTCTGGTTTTCAACAGTTCTTCCTTTCTCTTCTCTGATGTCCTGCAGACATTGAACATGTGACTATCATTGTATAACCAGCCCTCATGGCCTCCAGAGTGCAGGTGTCCAGGAGCCTGAGTCTATTTCTGTATTAAAATCTTACCATTTGTGACATCAAGCCATCTGTTACCCAGGACTTTGATGTTAATAAGTTACTGTGCTGAGTGGTATCAATTGACCAAAAAGAGCTGTTTGGGTCAAAATACCACTAGAAATAGAAGTCTGAAAATATAGTTAATTAGAAAACATTTCTGTGTTGGGACTGGCTGCTTTAAATCATCTGAATCTGTGATTCCCTAGACAAGATGATAACATGTGCCAAGAATAATATTTCAATCACATAATAATATTATGGGTTGTGAATTTGTTATTTTTTTCTCCCAGGATATGTAGATATCAGATATGACAGATTTTGGACCTCATTCATAACTAGTGCTGAGGAACTCTCTCTGCAAGAGAGCAATGGCATGAAACACATAAAATTAAACTGGGCTCTCTCTGAGAGCTGTTGCTTGTAGGTGCAGGGAATTAACTGCTGTTCAGTTTGGAAGCCTTGTACTCCTCCCATCAAGCAACACCTTTTATCATTAACAAGGACTTGGACCAGGTCTGTGAGTTCTGCCAAGTGAAAAAAATAATTATCAACAATTAATAATACCTGCATAAATTTAGGTTAGCTGAGAGGGACAGCCACACTTAA
Source organism: Falco peregrinus (assembly GCF_023634155.1). Classification (NCBI taxonomy): domain Eukaryota; kingdom Metazoa; phylum Chordata; class Aves; order Falconiformes; family Falconidae; genus Falco; species Falco peregrinus. The sequence goes on along the minus strand of NC_073739.1, from coordinate 44,151,640 downwards.
AATCACAGCCAGAAACCAGTTGTGTTAGAGCTATATCCCTTGTTTGCCTCATTTGCAGCAGTAAAATGGGAGGGTGGAACAAGGGCAGTAATAAGAGGTTTCTTGGTAACTTTAACATTAGTGAGACCTTTTTCTTGTTGCCAGAGCCTCTGAGAGGTTTAACTTCATGGAATCCAGGAATTGTCACTTTACTTAACCAGTGGCTTGTAGATTATTTGAAAGAGAGAAATGAAATGTATGGTGGAAGGGGAATTTAAATAGAAATAAGATTTTTTTTTTTTTTTAATCTTACCTATTCAATCAATTTGCCAGTTTAGGCCTGTAGGAAAAAGCATTTAACTGGCTGGACAGCCAAGCCTTACTGCCCCTTACACAGCAGTTAAGTTAGGAGCTGAAAATGCTTAGCAGTATGTGAATTAGTTTGCTAGTTTGCAGCATCCTTTGACTCTGAGGGGGGGGGGGGGGGGCGGAAAAAAGGTGGTGGGTGGGGGATGGGGTGGAGAGAGAGAGAGAAAGCCTGCCAGCTATTTGTGAAGTAAATGTTCCCATTTCTTTTAAAATACAATAGCGAGTGTAATTTTGTCACATGCATCTGTTGCTATCACCTCTCACTTTGTGCTGAAGTGCTCACCAGAGCATTTACAGAAGTGATTCTTCCTCCCACCCCTGACATCTGCCACGGAAAATGCTGCATTATTCATCAGTGTGCTAATGGCAGGTGATGAGATCTTTTCACGCTACATCCCTCTCGGTAGGTGTTTATTACTCTGTTCACCAGCAGCCCTGCTATTACTGCGGGGCCAGAAGAACTCTACATACTCGCTTGACAGGTAATGGGAAACGTGCTCTGCTCACTTGGCTCACAAGCGCAGATGAAGGTTATTACTAGGGCAGCTGCAATATCGTGGGTGCAAAGAAGACGGTCACTTTAAGTGAACAGCTTAATTCTGGAAATCCATACAAATCATATCAGCACTGTGATAATCCATCTTCTTTACCTTCTATCATTTCAGCAGTCATCACACTGTAATAATTCTCTCCTGGTTCACCTGTGGTCTCTATGAATAACAGAGTTGGGGGCAGGGGAGGGGGGGGGGAAGAAGGGAAAGATGTGTTTGGCTTAGTGTCTGATGATCACACTGGTGAGGATTTATCTCTGTCTAGTAAGCAAGATGCTGGTGGGGGTGTGTATGTGTGTGCATGTGCATGTGTGTGCGCGCACAGGAATATTTGTGTCCTGACGAGGGGAGAACCTTGCAACCAGCACTGAATGTGTGTGTTTAATTTTAAAAAAACAGCTTGACAAGGAAGGCAAATCTCTACTGATTTATTTGAAGCCTTGTGACAAAAATTACGGAACATAAACATGCCAGAGTACAGGGGAAACTGAAGGAGGAGAAATTATTTTTACTCCAGAGAACTCAGTTCACTAACAAGCCTTCCCTGGTTGTCTTCCATCTAGGTTTCTCACTTAGACACATAATGCTGTCCTGAGCAATCCATAAAGACCCTCACCACACACCAGGAATAGGCAGACTTTTTTGTAATTTAAAGACACAGCCTCAATTTCACATATGGAGTAGAACTTTCTGAATCTAGTATTTCCTTTTCTAAAACAAAATGTGTGCTGGGTCTGCAGAAATCTCTTGAGTCCCTTGAAATGAATGATGTGGTAAGGCACTGTGTTTTTGGGAACGTACCCTCCCAAAAATGAAAGCTAAGGAGATTTTGAGAAAACCAAAATCAGCTGCAGTTACATATGCTACAATTGCTAAACTGCAGCTGTTTCCCTATTAGTATAGCCTACAATAATTAAAAAAAAAACCCTGAACTGTGAAATGATATTTTTTTTTCTCATCAGACTTGTGTCTTTAGGCTTTTGGGCTTTTTTTCCATGTAATAACTGCAGAATTGTTTGTTATGCCTAGCAGAGAAAAAATGTCTTTTAGTGGAAGCAACTAAAGGTAAAGGAAAAAACACAAACATTTCAGGTATCTATTTTTTTCCCATCCCTCTGTTTTTGGCAAGCACATTTACTTTTATCTGTTGACCTTCCGCATCAGTCCAACCTATCAAACTTTTAGATGAGATCTATAGACCAACATAAGCATTATTTGCAAACTAAAAAGTATCACAATCCAGAGATGGAAAGGCAAATATATGCACACAGCAAGGCTTGTTAGAGCCATTAATAGTTACCTACAGAGCTAACTGGGATGGGGAGAGAACAGAGTGGTCTCAGAACAAAGAAAATCTCTTGTGCAGGAATGTGCTTGCGCCTGTGGCTGAGGGGTGCTTTCTGCTGGGTGGGGAAGGTGGTGAGTTGTTGGGTGTGTTTGTGGAGTTCCAGTTGCAAAGCATTCATTTTTGCCCGGGGTGTAGACAGGGAAAACAGAGACAATCCTGGAAATGCAAAGCATTTTCTATGAAAATAATTAGTCTACCTTATTTACTAATATGTTGATTTCACTAAGGGATTGCTCCTTATTCCAGTGGTAGCAAAAATGTAAGCTGCAGCTTATTACTGTCTGTAATTTCTCTGTTTCAATATATGAATTTATTCCAGTATAAGTTTAGCTGAAGAGTTTATAAGATGGTGACAGACTGAGTATTAAAGAGATATAATTCTCTTAAGATTTGATAGGAATTCAGTTCATAACAAGATGAAAACACAGATGTATTTTCTATAATTGGAAATGATTAATTTCTTGGATATTTTATGACCAAAATGCCATCAAAAGAAATTTCTGTGTGCAAGCAAGACAAAATCTCATGGCTTTCTTAGTGTTAAACATATATCATTTATGGTGACATCAGAATTACCATTGAAATGTAATTGTGATAAAAAAGTAAGTCCTTGCTCTGGGCCTGTCAGCTTTTTTTAGGATTTAGGAAATCACTCTGCTTATGTTTGATATTAATAAAAAACCAACAAAGGTCAGTGTGCTGGAAACACATCTAGATTGCATAATGCTGAACTTGAGAATGAAACAATGACCTTCTCCTTACCCTAACTTCCTCTTTAAAGTGGCAAAAAATGAGTTTGGACATGCGAAAGTGTTCTGGTAGTTTTCTCTAGGCACACGTAAACTTTTAAGTCTACTAGCAGAGATGGTTGGACAGCAAAAGGTAAAAAACCCTCTACAGTAATAAAATTATTGTGTTATTGACCAAAATGAAAAAGTGACCTACAAAAAGCTATAAGAATCCACATAGAGAAAAATGTGTTTCTAATTAATATCAACTTCCATTCCATTTCTACAAGGAAGGGATTACAGAATCTTGTATCCAATCTGCTGAAGGTGACATCCAGAAGCACAGAGGAAAGTTTGTCAGGAGTACTGTGAAATACAGAGTGAAAATAGAAGAAAGATGGGAGAGTTTCTTTATAAACAGATTTTAAACTTGGGGTAGCAGACTTCAGCATATTAATTTGAACTCCTTTCAGAGGGAGGAAGCAGTCAACTTAGTCCTGCAGTTGAACCATTCTTCTCATTCTCACTCTCAGGTGTCAATAGTTAGGTGAAGAGGGCCTGTAACCTCTTCCTATAATGGGAGTGGGAACATTCCACCTATCTAACAGAAATTTTTAAGATTTTTTTCTTTCTAACTGCATGATAACTATATCTGGCTAAAGAAATTTCTCATCCAACATTTTAGGAAAAATCTTATCTTTATCATGATGCACAAAGAATAAAAATCTCAAAATTTGGCATTTTTTTATTTAATTCCTTCTTTTTTATATTCCTTTTTTGTATTTTAAACTAGTGTTCCAAAGGTAGAATATAATGTTCTGATGTTGTCAAACAATATCTTCATCCGCCAAACCCCATATATTTTTCATGATTTCATATGAAATCATGATTTTTTTGGGGTTCATTCTTTTTTTCATAACTCCCCAAAACCACAGAAGTATGAGAAATTTCCATGAAACTGGAAATGTCATTGTTGCTCATCTTGACTGTTCGGTTGCACTTGGCCATGGGCAGTGGGATATAATTGGGAACAGTTTTTAGCCTGAAAAAGCATTTCTCTGGATGTTACCATCTAGATGTTGCTGTGGTCCATGTTGACAATCATTGTAGACTACAGAAGCCACCAAAATATTCACGACTGCTGTTGAACTAACTGGAGATTGGGTGGTCATTTGAATTTCTTAGAGTTGCTGTGACGTGATTTTTAGGGACATGGTTTAGCGGTGGACTTGGCAGTCCTGGTTTAACAGTTGGACTTGACAATCTTAAAGGTCTTTTCCAACTTAAATGATTCTATGATTTTATGATTCTATGATTCATCTGTTTACTTCCTCCAGCTGTGCTTGTTGCATGAAGCTGAGTGCCCGAGATAAACCAAACGAGGATAAAGCTAAACCTAAACCAAAGTGTTTTCCCAGCAATTCTTTATCCTTGTATACATTTTTGTATAACAATAGATTATATAGAAAGTAAATTATTTTAGAAACTAAAAGTGATTTTGGAGAAACATGGTGATCAGAGAGTGATGACATGACTTCCAAAGACTCTGACAATGAAGGAAGGACTGCAAGCACAGAACAATGAAAACAGAAAGTAACTCACACAGGAAAATCCCTATTCCTTTGGCAGTACAACTAATCTCATGCAGAACAGTTAAAGTTCAAGTTCTGAGGAGGAGGAGGACTAGTGTGTCTCTCACTAGCCCTAATTCTGTATTATTTCCTTTTAGCTTTACATATTGGATATTTGGATTTTCACTGTTTTATGGTGGTTTATGGTGGACTGTTGCACAGCCACACTGGCAATTAACTGTTTTTTTTAAAAAGCTGCTAATGATATAAAGGGAAAATTGAATACATGGGATGAACTGTGTAGTTAATAAGGTGGGGACTTAGTTGTCAGGTATGAGTTACATGCAGAATTTTGAAAAAGGGGTCTTTTAGGATTTGGGTTGGTAGTATTTTTTTACATTTGTGGCTTGTTTGATGGGAATTATTAAAGTATTTTTTTCCTGGAAAAAATCCTTCTCCTCAAATTAAATCTGAAACTGAAATTTTTTGGGGTTGAGAAAAAATGACAGCAATGCTGATGGCCCTGCTCTGGAGGAAAGAAAGCAACTTTCTCTGTGGCATTGATCTGCACGCAGGCTGTCATGTTTGCCTTGCCTTGATGTCCTCGGGAGGACGGAGGTACTTTTTTCATTGGAATGGCAGTCAGGCAAGTTGTCGAGAGATGACAGTCAATAACCATCCACCCTAGATTAAACAAAAGAACTTGTTATGGACTATCTATGAAAGGAAAACAATGTTTTCTCATGAGGTACTGTCCACCTTGTGTAGATCTGACATAATAACTGTGCACTTAACTTATGTCTTTACTACCTACACCTAAGGTTTCTTAGTAAATGACCTCGCTCCTTTCTTGGTCTGTTAACACTGGAAGATGTCTTTTAAAGTGTTTTCTGAGGAAACATACTGATAGTTTAAAGACCAGCATAGCTGAATAATTCTGTACAGCTATATCTGTACTTATATGGTATTATATTTTTTCACTCAGAGCACTTAACTGTATATTTCTTTCTTCCTTTTCATGATTTAATTATGTATATACCAAACGTGTTGCATATATACAGGGACAAACTAGTATTACATCCATTTTCTTTATAAAGATAGTAGTACAATATATACCAGTTAATCCTGAAACCGAAGCTTGGTTTTGACCTGTGTTTATTTCTGTATATACCTAGTTCAATCTGTATCATAACAAGCTCTGCTAAATGGGTGGTAGTTGTCACAGTTCATAATATTAAGCACAGGTATCACTCTTTGATGGGGCAGGGCCTTTATGTTTCTCAGTCTGATTCCTCCAAACAGAAGGCTTTTAGGTCTGGATGCAGTGCAGAATGCACATAACCCCGTAGACTTTGGTCTGCAACTAAAACCATATTCTTCTGATTTCTTCCTGGACCATAAAACATTTCCTCATCTTATCTTATATCTAGTATTAAAAAAAAAAAAACAATGAAAAAGGAAGTATTTTCTTAGATTCCTCTTTTTGTCCATATTTCTTCTTCTGTTTTTTTTTTTTTTTTGTTTGTTTTGGTTTTTTTTTTGTTTTTGTTTTTTATTCTTCTTCTTCTTCTTCCTAAACTTTTTTCTGCAATGGGTAAAAGCTCTGGAGGAGCAGGCTCAAAGTGGCTGTCAAGCAGAATTTTTTCCCAAAGTAAAAGGTGCTGACAGACAAAAGAACTATGTCATGAAAAATTTATAACCAAATTTCCCACAACAGAAAAGGGGCAAAACCACCTCACATATTAAATGCCAAATCTTCATGCATATCTGCTCCAGTGCTGATTCAATGGCAAAATTACTTTCAAAATGTTTTATGGTCCAAAGCAGCTATAAAGTAGCTACTCTTGTCATTTTAGTAGACTAAAATCAGAATTATACTAATATTCAGTGGGGTGACAGCAATATATTATCTTGTCAAGCAGGAGATCTGAGTTTGCAGGAATGCATTGTAGGTTAGAGAGAGGAGAGTATGAATGATGCATTTAATTACATAAATAATAATAACAGTAATGATAAACTATAAAACTAGTTTTACACACTAGAATATATATAATAATATGTGGATATACATATTTATGTTCATATAAGAATATATATAAGCTTTCTGGCAAATATCAATGCATATTCTAAGCTAATGTCTCATCTTTTACATACCTTATGGCTCTTATTTGTATAAATGTACTTTTCAGATTAAAATAAACCATACAATACTTTTCAAATTAAAATAAGCTATAAACTGCTAGGCTCAGCGTTGAATCCAACATAGAAGGATAAGACTTTGGATGTGCTTATTGATCTTAGGTTGAACATGTGTCATTACTGTGATATGTCAGTAAAAAACAGCTAATCTGATTTAGGATACATCAAGCAAGATATTTTCAGTAAAAGTAATAGCAGTATTAGTGCAGTTGTACAAGGTATTGTTGATGCCAGTCATCGTGTCCCATTTTGGTTGTTTGGAAAGGTGTACTCAAATTGCAAAGGGTGCAGAGAGGCAACTGAGAAGTTTAAGAAACAGAAGACATCTAAAGCAGAGGATCATAGACAAGTTTGGATTGGTAGACCATGGGGGAAAAAAATGCTTTATTTAGAATCATTATTACATTACCACTCTGAGAAAATCTTTTTAATGGAGATTACTGCTGGGAAACAAGGATATAAGGAACACAGCAAATAAAATGCTGCAAATTTGCATGTTTCCCACCATGAGAAAACTGAGATTTTAGAACAGCTTTGTCATAAGGGAACACACAAATCCTTTGGGGAAAATAGGAAGTCCTTCAGCCTGTCTTGGTAGAATTCAGTAAAGCTATGGAGAGACTTTATGCTGGAACTTCTTGTGGGATCTACCAAGCTTTCTCCAGATCTAACTTCTTTTGAATGATTTAGAAAAAGGATATAAGTCAGGTATTTTAACTGTCACTGGACTATCCCAAAACAGTTGGTGCTTATAGTTGCAACACCTTCCAAAATTTTGATGGCTGTTTGTCTAACCCATTCAATATGTATAAAACCATAAAGTTCACATCAATGACAATTGAAAAAGATTTCTAAGACGAGCATGTGCATAGGTATTTTTTCAAACAATTACAAGTTATAAAATTGGGATCTGTGTTAATGTCTTTTGGTAAATAGCCTACAGAAACTAGACTCATATAAACAACAAAATGTACAAAATCTTTCAGTAAACTTGTAGATGGACTTGTACAGGCACAAAATTTTTTTTCTTGTGATTTAATTATTGCAAATTGCAAAGATATTAATATTTTTAATTACCATCAAAAAAAGGACAGTTTTAGAAAAAAATGTTCAGTTTTAGTCTGTAGAAGATGTATTCAGCTTGTAATAGCAAAAATGAAAATCAGTAATGAAAGTTTTTTTACAACAAAAATTCAAACTGTAAGCTCTAACATAGGGAAAAAAGCCACCACTCAGTCTAATCATTATTTTTTCTCTATTTTTTAAAGAAACCTTTCAACATTGATGTATTGTTGCAGAAGACTTTATATGATAAGAAAGAACATTTTCTAGCAGGAAAATATTCCCCTGGTAAAATTTCCTCTAGCTTTAAAAGTGCTTTAACTGACTAAGGAAAAGCATCAGTGAAATGATTGCATGTAAAATTCTGTCAGCTGTGCTGACTACACCCATCCCCCCTCCCCAAAAAAGTACAGGAAAAATATCTGATCCTAATCTCTTCCAGGTATTTAAATCTCGGATCTTATTTATAATAAGTTGTAGATAATGAGAGGGAAGGATGGTCTTAAATTTAGATTATCCTTTCAACAAGACTATTAAGCACTAATTACTGCATGTGATATTAGGTTTTAGGCAGGAAGCAGGATTTACTGAAGATTTCTAGCCCTTTATGTAACATGACAAGGGAACATTAAAACTTTCTAACCCTGCTCGGTTCCTTCTTGCCTCCATTTGATCATATGTAGCTTCCTCTGTGAATTATCCAAAAGGAAGATAACATACATTTTCCATTTCCTGTCTTTAGTTTGTAAAGCTAGTTTTCTTTTTTTCTTATGTATGCAAAATACATCTAATGTTTGATAGAATATATAGAGTCATTCCCTCTCAAACAGAAAATAAAATCCAAGAGACAATCCTCTCATAAAGTAGAAACCAAAATAGGGCAGCAAACAAATTGCTGCATTTTTATTTGTACATATGAACCTACTTACTTGCACATCCATAATGTAGTCCCAGATGCCCTGTCTACTCATCAGCTCTCTGGTTTCTTGTAGCTATTGTAACAGCTGGGTTTCTTCAGGACATATTGAATTTTGAAGAGGCCACTGGCTTTGCTGATCAGCTAACAAGGGCATTTCATGCAAAGAGGAGGACTGGACGAAAGCATAGTTAGGTTTACAGAAGAACAACATCAGCATATTAAGTCTGACAATTCTGTGGAAAAGGCACAAAAATATGTACATTTAATATAAAACTTACCATGCTGTTCACATAGGCAGTTGTGCTGTTTTGAATCAAACACTTTTGAACTTGCAAGTCTGAACATCGAAAGTTGGTTAGAGTTTCCTTGGGGGAAAAAAAGGCTTTTGCTCTATTGCTGGACAACAGTCTGCATTCAAGTAAAATGGAAAATAGGTTAAGGTGTCTTGATGTGCAAACATCTCCTATTGATTTAAAAATCCAGCCTGGCAAAATGCAGAGTAGATATTTAAAATGTGCATAGTCCATGAAATTACCTCACATTATGGGTTATGCATGCCTTGTAGCAATTATGTCACTTATGCTTACACTAATTAAGTGTTGATGTGTGAGCACTAAGTTGCAATGATGTTGTTAACTAATGTACATAAATATTCCCTTTAAACTGTAATTGCACTTTACCATAACTTAAAAGAAGATATGCTTAGCTGGAAGTATACAGTTCTGTTACCTTAAGGAAAAGATTACAAACTTCAAACTGTCAGTAAATACAATGCTTGAGCTCTATATTTTAACTTAAAGGGGGAAAAAGTCTTTTGTCAAGGCGTTTACTCTGTACAATACTGTCAGAAAAATTTACATATTACCCATGTTAAAAGATGGCAGTGATGTGCAGAGTAAAACAGTCCAGCCCACAAGGACTGCATATCCCAAACTTGAAGGATGTGGTGTGACTTAATCCACAATTTATCCACAGTAGACATTAACTGCGCTGCCTTTCTGTCAAAAGAGCAGAACTGATCTTGGGAAAATTTGTAGTGTTCTACGCATTTGGTGAACACGGGATTTATGATGGCCTAAAGTTAATGTCATTTCATTTTTAACACTAGAAATCCAGTCTCTGCTCTAAACCTGAGGCAGAGGAAGATTCCGAAGCATGTGTTGTCCAGAACTTTCTTCTCGGCAATGTGCACTGCCATGAAACCACAGAGCCATACTGTCCTAAGAGACACATCTCGGGTCATTGCAAGCATGATAATAGCCAATTTATTATTATAGCCAGTCACCAAAAAAACAATTAGGTGATTTTTTTTAAAGATATGCCTTTGTGAGCTAAGAGTAAAAGGAGTACTAGCATTCTTTATTGTGTATGCAGCAACATGTATTGACTTGCACTAAGAAGAAAGTGAGCAGAGAAAACAATGCTCTTATGATTCTAGGCAGTGCCAGCTGGAGCAGCAACTGCTATCCAATAAACCTCAATTACACAGAGAAAACCAATACTGCTTGGGAGAAAACCCAAGATGTTTATTAGTTAAGTGCTGGGAACTATAGGAAATTCCACCTCTGTCTTCAGTAAAATATTGGCCTTGTTCCACTCCAGTTCCGGAGAACTTCTGTTAGTTACTGTCTCTCACAGTACTCTTCTGGACAAAATGTCCAGTGCACAGCTAGACCATCCCATAACATGTCGGGTGAGCAATTGGCTTATGGTTTGGGCTCAAAAGATTATAGTAAATGGGGTTACATCAGGCTGGTGGCCAGTCGTCAGCGGGGTTCCCAAGGACTCAGTTCTAAGGCCAGTGCTCTTTAATGTTTTTGTAAATAATCTGGTTGCAGGGATTGAACATACATTAAGTGTGCTGGTGATACTAAACTAGGAGGAGCTATGGAGTCTCTTGAAGCCAGAGAGGCCTTAGAAAGAGGTCTGGATAGACCAGAGAGCTGGGTAATTTTCCCATCCCACTCAGTGGGAGGAGGGAGAGGTTGTTTCTAATTCTCTATGCGTCAGCTAGGAATAACTACAGTTACTTATGGACCTAGTGTAAAGCAGTGACTTACTGGTGGATTTGTTTATTGCAACTGGTACTTGACAAAGAATAGAGATTTGTAAACTCAAATTCTTAAATGTATGGTATGAGAAAATCGAGTTAGCAGTAAACTTGAATTCTCAAGCTTCAGACATAGTTGTATTGTACAAGAAAATAGAGAGGGAAAGTGAAAAAAAAAAAAAGGGAGAAAGGGTTTACTATCCTCAGATCCTGTGTTGTCTTGATCCACAGTCTTCTATGGATCACAGGTAATTCTCAGGTAGTGGGCATACATGTGCCTGTGTGAGGTGCATTTTTATATCCTAGGGTCTCCACTCCGTTCCTCCCCTGAGGCATCTGGCGTATCAATGCACATGTGCATTTGGCCTTGTGTGGAAAGTTCTTGAAATGAGTCACCTTCGATCAACCTTGACTTCAGCACCCAGGCACTTTGCCTCTTAGCCTAAGTGACTGTGGGCACAGAAAAGTGCCACCCTACCTCAGAGTGAACCTCTCTGGACCTTTGTATTCTTAGCATCCTTGGGCAAGGCAGATGTTTAAGTTATTCTGAGAATGTTACCATGGTCACTTCTGAATAGTCCCTCACAGTAATCGTCATCCATATGAAATTTAAGAGCGAGTCCAAGATTCTTCACTTGGGACTGGGTAATTCTGGTTTTATGTAAAAACTGGGGCATGGAAGGCTGGATTTCAGGTCTGTGGAGAGAGATCTGGGGGTTTGGGATGATGGCAAGTTCAATATGAGTTGACAGTGTGCCCTGGCAAACAAAAGGGACAATTGTGTCCCAGGGTGATCAAGCACAGCATAGCTAGCCCATCAAAGGAAGTGACTGTCCTACTCTACATTGCACTCATGCAGCCCCACCTCGGGTGTGCAGTTTTGGGTGCCTCATTATAAGGACATCAGATTATTAGAGTGTGTCCAGAGGAAGGTGACTAAGGTGGTGAAAGGCCTCAAGGGGAACACTTGTGAGGAGCAGTTGAGGTCACTTGTTTTGTTCAGCTTGGAGAAGAGAAGGCTGAGGGTGATCTCATGGCAGTCTATAATTTCCTCAAGTGGGATAGTGGAGGAGGAGGTGCTGATCTCTCTCTGGTGACCAGCGATAGGACATGAGGAAATGGAGCAAAGCTGCATCAGGGGAAGTTCAGACTGGACATTAGGAAAAGGTTCTTCATTGAGAGGGTGGTTGATTACTGGAACAAGCTCCCCAGGGAACTGGTCATGGCACCAAGCCTGTCAGAGTTCAAGGAATGTCTGGATGATGCTCTTAGTCATATTGTTTATTTTTAGGTAGTCCTGTGAGGAACAGGGAGTGGGACTTGATGATCTTTATGGGTCCCTTCCAACTTAATATATTCTATAATTCTTTGTTTTTGTGATTCTATGGTTAGGAAGACAGCTTTCTTAAGACTAGGACTGAGTGTTTTCCTGCAGTTGTGACTTGTAGCCAACACCAAAATTCTGATGAAACCTGATAGATCTGGGGTGAAGTTACAATGATACAGTTTTATAAATTCAAGATGGACTTTCTGGAGAAAGAATAGAGAAAAAAGACTGAGGGCACAACTTTTTTCCATCTAAAAATGGCTGTTTATCACAATGCAGCTTCAATGCAACCTTAAAAAGACTGTTTCAGTGCAGAGAGGAAGAAAAAGATTGGGACTTTGAAAGCTGTCATCAAATAGAATTGTTGTCTTCTAGCCAGCTCTAATAGCAGCTAAGAACAGCACCAACAGTACTGCCTTCTCTCCAAAACCAGAGTATATGAAAAATGCAGCCTCTAAAGAGGCTGACCAACATCACTGATGCAGTTTAGAATGCAGTTTATACCTAAAGATCTTTAAAAGGTGCATGATCAAATGTATTAGTTCGATTAAGTGTATCCATAAGACAAATGTTAACAGAGGACAATACATGGAATCCTTGAGCCTGCAAAGTTGTTATGTACACATCAGAGAAAACACTGAAGTCAAGAAACAAGCCAGTGCAAGTCTTAAATCCATCAGGGATATCATATCCCCAACGGCTTGTGGGAAGATGTTTCAAAGCTCATGGTAGATGCATAACAACTGAAAGCCTGTTCTCCCAGGAATTTAAACCTGCTGTGAAAGATGTTTGGAGGACCAGAAAAAAAACCCCAAAAATTGTTTTACTAAGAGAAGGAATGTTGCCATACATACAGTACATAAATTACTTGAAAGTATAATTCACAGTAAGAAAATCTCGAAGGCTTTAAAGATTCAAAGACACAGAGAGAACTTAAGGTACTCCTGTTTCAGTTTACATTAGTCAGGTCTCTGTTCTGGTCTAGAAAATGAGCCTTTAAACTTGCGAGTTTTTCAGGCCTGAGTAACTTGGTTATTGACTCTAATACCGAAAAAAAGTTAACACTGGGTATATTTTAAAAACAATCAACAAACCTAAAGAAATCACTCAGTCTTTACCAAGAAAGTCAACAAAGACTTTCTGCAGTCTAAGTTTTGATGAATCATCACATTCAGCTCTGATTTATCCAATCTGCCTCACCCATCTCTAGCAGCAGATTTTTCCATGACATAAAGCTCAAGTATTCCAAGAAGTTGCAAATATTTGCAATAACTTAAATGGATTAAGAGAAAATCTCTTTTTTGGTAGGAAGAGAGCAGTCAACATGTGACAGAATGAATCTGGTAATCCACAGAGAAGAAACTTTATGATGCCATATATAGCCGCTCCAAACAAACGAGTACCCTGATCTGCAACTCACTACAGTATTGTCTGTGAAGGGCATGAGCACAACACTGAACTGCCAGGCTTCACTGCCTGATGGCTGAGTAATCCTTGTTGTATGTTATCTTGGTCTGGTCTACTAATCATGTTGTTTTGCTTCTGGGGTGGAATTTATCTTGACTTTTACTCCTGGGGGTACTCAGAAGATGAGGAGAAGGTAGCTGGAGCCTCAGAATGTTTTTTTTCCAGAGCATCCATGCGTTACCAGTCAGAATTTAGGCCTAGATGTGAATTGCATAAAAAGGAGAGTAGCAAAAGCCCAGAAACAAACTGTAAAATGTCCACTCATGGTGAGGAGTGGGCTGCATCACCGCTGAATCTGCAGGAACAAATGCTGATTTTCAGAGGCCTAACTGCACTGCAGAGGCGGAGCAGGCCATAGTACTCTTCTTCATGGAGTAAGCTCCTCATGTTGTGTTAACAAAAGAACTTACTCTCTGGCTGCTTTGGCTAGAAAAGTGAGTGGATAGACCCATGGCTAAACCTGCCGTTTCCTCATTGCCCCACATTAAGCTTGGCCTCCAAGCTGGAAAGACGGCCTGTATGGAAAGAAGCTGTTAAATAAGGGCTACTGTGATATAGCTGAAAATTGGTCATCTCCTTATAAAAGTAAATGACTTTCAAAATAATCATGCAGACATGTAATTTTAAAGATCAGGACACTGAGAGTGGGTCAATTAATGCAAAAGCAGAAACTATGAAAGCCAGCTAAGTTAGAGTTATTATTTTCCAAGCCCATCATGCGCGAATGTGTGATGCATTTCTGTAGTATCACTTCATCAGGTTTCCACTGTAACCTGATGTGAGTGTTAGAATGTCTGCTGCTGTTAGTGGTGTATCTTGTATCACAACAAATGCCACTAAAAGATGACTCAACTCATGAAGCTGTCTTAGCCACTGCCAAATGCATGAGGTATAAACTGCAAAATGCCAACCAGTGTCTCTGCCCCTGCCAAACAGTCTTGTCAGGCATAATGATATTTCTGCTTGGGTTCTGTAACCTCATGTAACCTGGACTGGTTGGATTGGGAATATCCCTATGAGTGCTATGTGAGCCTGTCATGGGTCTTTTCGTCCTCAGGTGATGTGAAGCCATTTGCTAGGCATTTTCCCAAATCTTTTGGGGTCATCCTTCAGCCAACCAGGCCCCAGAACAGCTTTAGAGCATGGGAAGCCTCAGGCTGTTTCAGACCCCTCCAGTGCCCTGGGTCTCTACTCCAGCTGCTTCTTTTACATTATCCCCTCTGGGCTGCAGTGAGTAGGGAGAAGGTCCTTAACATCATCTATTTTGACTGAGCTCAGCCAGCTTTCTCACATCTTCCTCCTGCTGTGAGACAATTCACCCTAAAGGAGGGAGATGAAAGCCATTAACTGTTAATAAGGGAATGGGAACCTTGTGCATCTCCTGGGTTTCAGCAGCCACCAGCTTACTGCCAGACAGGGTACTGGTGTTGTACGCAGGGTACGTATTTTGCATATATATAAGAATACTTGTATACAGATCTTTGTTAAACATTTCATAAACCAGATATTTGGATTCTGCTATGTGCACCAGGCTCCATGTTATGCATGCTGTCCAAAGAGAAAGAAACACAAATGTGCCTTTAGTTTCTTATTTTGAAGTTTACCTGCTTCTCTTTCATACTGGTTTGGGCCAATAAAAAACCCCTAAGTTAGTTTTTAATTCAGATATTTTTCCTTTTACTTCCTTATTTCTCCCAAAGATTTAAGTCAGTGTTTAAATATGAAGTAATGGAAGATGTAAAGGTCTGTCGTATTGCGATAAGGTATTAAGTAAGCCTCTGCAAACTTAGCAAGATCCAAGGTCACAAGACATTGCCTCTAAACAGGCAGTGGTCATCAATAAAGAATTTAATAACAGATGGTAAAAGGCATCTGATATGGTATATGGTGATTTTGAATGACAAAGTTATCTTTGAAAATTTTTAACTATTGAAAGTTTCAGAAATTAAACCCCAGTAAATATTGAAGTGCCACAAAGCAGTGGGCAAAGCATCCTTCATTGATTCCAGAGAAAAGCGATGGGAAAGATCTTCATGATTACAGGAAAAGATAGCTTTTCTGATATAGTCACATGTGGGACACTCAGGTATGTATCAATTAGATGTCTTTTTTGCTCTTTTGGTAAGAATTCAACTGCAGCCTGAAAGCAAGCATTAGAAACTTCAGCCCCAAAGAGATCTTCAGGCTGGGGAGGAGATAGAAAAAAACATATACTTACTTAAACCAGAAGTTTCTCCTTATTCATATTGGCAGTTCTCAAATACTGTAACCTGTGCATTTTTTTTCTCTGGTTTCTTGAGTGATTTTATTATATATGGTAATGGTTTGGTAGTTTCATTTTTGAGAAAGCATTCTTGTCATAATTTTTTCCTTCTAGTTCTCAAGGTGAGACACAGCAAACTAACCAGCACCTTTATGGCCTCTCAGTGTATTGGCCTTCTTCAGCAGAGGACTGAATAGTCTGGCCAGATTGTATCGTGATTCCTGTTATCTATTCTGTATGTGACACCTCTGCTTTCTCTTCCGAGCAAGTGTATAATAACACTCTCTTTTCAGCTTGTCAAGTTGGATTACAACAGGATGACAGTGACAATACTCCTTCAAGCAAATGTTAAAGCCTCTCAATCTACTTTGTTTTCTCTCACTCTTTTCCTCCCTTCTCTGTCTTCTTTGCTTAGAAAGGGAGTGGATGAGATTTGAGAGGTCATAAAGGCAGATCCAGTAAAGCCAATGAGGAGTTGACCATATTTCCTTAGCATACAGCAAAAGTATGACATGTGAAAAAAAACTTGCCAGAGACTACCACACTGTTGGTAATCTAGTAGTCTGAAAAATTACCTTATTGGGAAGAAAATAAGTTACTCATTGTCCGAAATGAAAATAAAATTGTATTTTACTTGGCCATTAAAAGGAACTTCAGTTCACTTTTTAGGAAGTGAACAGAATTTTAAACACTTAACACCAAAAACTGAGAGATCAGAAGGTGTTGAGGTAAAATGCAAAGGATTCATCTCTCAAACATACATCAGAAAAATTTGACATCAACCTTCTCTCCGTTGGCTGTGGCATCAGGATACAGTTCCTGACTTAACTAAAGGCAAAGCTAATCTTTGATTTATGAGGAATCAAAAATCTATTACACTTCCTTGCAGTGATGAAGAAAAATTTGTGAAATACTTTGTTACCTCTTCACCTAGTTGGTCACTGGACACTGTTTCTTTGGTGCTGCTTAATGCTCTGTGTGAAAAGAGTTTGGGTCAAAGAAAAGATATGGCACAAGGGGTAGGTACAGTGTCACATTATTTTGTCATCTTCCTTAAAGGATTGGGGGCTGTGAAAGCATGATAGTTACTGCTTGATGTTACCAATGTTTCTGTACCTTTCCTGTGGGGTTTTTTTTTGGGTTTTTTTTTTTTTTCATTACAAATACAAAGTAAAGTGATGAAATTTTTGCGGTACTTTCAGGAGACTCTATGTTTTTTCTTTCATTGTAGTCTTTGCTGTCTTTTTCCCCTGAAGGTATTTATTTTAATATTCTGCTTTGTGGCTTTTATCATTCATTCTTTTTGACATAAAACTATGCTCAGATGACACGAATGAGCTTATAAACTTTGTTCATGCTGTCACATTTTCCTGCTGTCACTAGAGAAAAGTAAGTAATCACCAGTGAATAATTTGTTAAATTTAGCCTCTTTGTCCTCTCAGACTAGGTGTTTTCCTCAAATGCATCTATTATTAGACAGTGTGGCACAAACACTCTTGGCTTTATTCCATTTATTGAATATCAATATTCAAAATCTGAGCTATTTAGTTTGTTAGAAAGAGGTCAGGAATAAAACAACATAGTATTTCTCATTATTATTTTTCAAAAAATCTTAGTGAGTTAAAAGCTCAAGTTGTTACTGTGTTTGTTATGGGGAAGACCAAAATTAAATTTATTTCTACCAATCATTATTTATCTGCTATTAATGTTCCTAAAGAAATTGCTTTGAGGATTTTTTTCTATGTATGTCCTGAACTTAGCGCTGGTTGCTGTGGCTTGTATATCTAAGCAAAGCCCATTCAAATATTTTCTAGTTTAATATTTGGACTCTTTTTGGTTGTCATTGAAGACTGATTTCTGTGACCTGATGTATAGAGATTTAGGATATTCTTATTCTAAGACTCAAATCAAAGCACCATAACGATGATTGTTTTATTGCAATGTTGTAAAACTATAAAAAGCAGACACAAAGTGAGAAAGCAACTTAGTACAGTGGCAAGATTAATGGATTTTAGCAAATGCTGTTTATTCAGAAAAGAAGACTGCTGACATCTCAGGTTGTGTTTATTTCTTTATCTGTCTCAAGCAGAGACTACATGGAAAATCAAGACCTGAAGAAACCTTTTCCCCATCTGCTCAGCTTGGTTGGATTTGAATGAACTGAGATCTAGGGTTTACTGTACCCATTTGAATAAACACAGTGATTGCCTCAGTTGCTGTATTTAGTGAGTAAAATGAATGCTATGTTGACAGAACCGCTTGATTTACCAAAAAATTGGAAACCGCTTTCTTGCACTTTTCATATGCCTTTGACTGCTGTAAGATATTTTGAAATTAACAATACTGATAATTCTTCCGCCTTTCTCCCCTGCTACTCACTTTATTATGAAGAAGAACAAACATCTTTAGTTTTGCTTTTCAAATTGTTCAACATGAAAGGAAAAGAAAAAGACAACCCAATAACCAGCCAAAAACCCCAATATCACCTGAAGTTCTAAAGCATTTGCAAAAGAACTGATGATAAAGTCTGATTTGAAACTTTGAAGTGAAATATTTTAAAGTAAATTAATACATTAAATTTGGTACTTGGGACATTACCCTGTTGAGCAAAGCCTGTGGTTACAACTTGGTACAAAATCAAATGTTATGAACCTGGTTAGCTTTTCTTTTAAATTGGGAAATGTCAACTTCCTGGAAACGTACCAAGAAATTTAAAATAAGATTTTAACAAATAATTCATTTGAAATGTCCCCTAGAGCTGGAGTTCTCATTCTGTGTGGTAGGCTGCTTTCAATAGCCAAGGTTATTTATGGTATCTTAGGACTACATTGCATCGTCTTTTTCCATTTCTCTTTGTCAAACACAAGCTGCCAGAACTGAAAAAGAGTTAGTCTTCGCTAGGATTTTGCATGATGCTAGTACTTGCTATCTCTACTGGAAATATATAGACTAATACAGGTAGGACCAACTTTCCCTTCTTTCTTGGTCAGATGATATTGACAGTACAGCATGCATTTGTGCTAAATTCATAAATCCAGATATTTCTACTCTTTTTTTTATTGCAATATTCCAAGCAGAAATTATTGCTATGAATCACCTTGCACTTCTGCTATTAAATTTTGTCAAGACCTTGCAATGCAACGCTACATGAGGATATGCTTCAGGGAACATCTAGAAAGTATATTCCAAGCTGGAGTGCCCTGTCTGTGTCAAGTGTAAAGGCCTTGAGGAGAAAGGGAAAACGGTCTGTTTGTGAAAGCCTGTTGACTGGAATTATTCAGGGATTGAAGCCGTGCCAGTCCTGTTGCTTGGGGAGAAGGAGAGTGGGCCTAACTCTAGTCCCTCCACTCAGGCCATGTCTCCAGGGAAGAAATATCCTGGATTTCTCTGTAATGTTGTTGAACACCTGGTGTCTATGATGGCCAGCTCTACAAAGGAGGTGCTAGTCATCCTGTCTGTGCTGGTGAATTTGTGGGTAGCCCCAATCATTTTGTGGATACCAGCTCCCAGGGCAGGGTTGTCCTGGCTGCCGAATCTGGGATGGGGAATGTGCTGCTCTGTGTTCAGCAGCTCTATTGGTGCTGTTGGCAGTATGATGGTAGGTAAATAGCAACTGAGAACTTTTATTGCCAGCAAAGTGTGGGAGGGGATCACACTGATGCTCAAAGAGGTAGCTGCTGCGTGTCCAGAACATGACTCCACAGAGGAGGGCAAGGTATGGGACCTTCTTCATCTGCTGTGTGGGTCTGTAAGGGATCTCTAAAAACATATCTTCTGGAGGTCTCAGTACCATTCTTCTTTGACACCATAGATTGCTCTCACTTATTCCCTTTACACTTGAAGACCTGATAATTTTAAATCTAGCCTGCTTAGAAAATGAGTTAAAAACTGTTCCTGCCACTACATTTGTTCCTCAGTCCTCTGGGTGTTTTTAATCTTTGTTTCTTCTTATTTTAAACTCTGCTGTTCTGGTCTCTGCAGCTGCTTGAGTGACCTATACAAAAAACAGGTGAAGCTAGTTAAAATAAGGAAAACCATAAAACTAGCCTCAGAAGGAAGTACTTTCAAGTGTACAAAGTAAAGAAAATGGAACCATAATTTTCTCTAGTCTCTTTTGATTCTAGGTGCCTTTAGTATTATTTGTAACAGTAGGAGTTTTAAAAGCATGTAGACAGTGTGATCTTTAAGCTGATGATGCCTTGACGGGTCTTGAACCCTTTAAAGGGTCTTGAATCTGACCAGGTACAAGAATAAAAGATAACAGAAAAACTTGAAGAAAATTTAGAAAATAGGACGTCTCTGAAGGCCAGAGAAATATCCAATGCAACACCCCAATTACTTCTGAAAAAGATCTAAAAGAATTGCAGGAAATTAGACCAGTCAGTTTGACATTTACTGTTTAAGTCTCAGAAGTATTTTTAAAGGATCAGATGTAGATACATTCAAAAAGCAGAGCTTGAGAATAAACAATCAGTGTCTTAAGGATGGGGTTATAAGGTGTAAGTAATTTGTGTATGTTTTAAAGGTATTACCATGTGAAACAGTGGGAGTGCCATAGAGAGTATGCAACAACACAATTATTTGACAAAATCTCCCTTTGATTTAAGAACTAAGCCATGAGGACCTCAGAAAAGAAAAGAGGGCAAGTACAATTGATAGCTGACTAAATTAGGCAGAGGCATAAGTGTCTTATCTTTGGCACTTGTTGGAGTAGCTCCATTTCACAGATAGGAGTCACCAGCGCCAGAAAGCTCTGGCAAGCACTCCGTGTAGCTTCAGAAGCTCCTGGTGATCTTGCATGACAGGTTTGCCCCTGTGTGTCAGAGGTGTTAAACAATGAGTATCAGAAAAACGGTGCCTTTTGTTTCAAAGGACTGAGAAAAATATCCTACTAGAGAAAAAAAACATTAATCTAAAAAAAAATTCTGACTTTAAACCCATTCAGCTTAATGTGTATGCTATCTGTATGGTTGGTGGGGCATGGAAGCAAGAACTGTTAGAACCTGAAGCTGCAGAGAAGTGAGTATGTAAGGAAAAGATGGATCTGAATGTGTGAGTGATGTAATTATTTGGCATTGGCATAGAAAGAACATGTTGCCTTACAGAATTTTTGGAAGCCATGCCCAGGTCTTAATAGGCATGGCTGAGGGCAGGGAAGAAGGGCATGATCAGAGGAATCATTTCAGTGAAGTATAAAGAGCCCCTGTAGGGATTACAATGAGACACATATGTCTGATATAAAACTCACTCATGTGTGCTTATAGCAATGAAGAGAAGGTTTGTCTGCTTTCAGATGCTACTGAGTTAGAAGCCGTAGGACTCTAGGAAGATGAGAGAGTAACTCTGTCACATACTTAGATGATAAGCTTTTCAGGTAACACTGAAGTCACAGAACTGGGATGAAGATCTGCAATTTAAACATCCTAAAGCTTTACCATGTAGTTAAAAAACCATAAAAATTCATATTTCCATTCAGATTTTTAAACTCAAACAAGAGCCAAGCTTTCTCTAAGAGCTGGGAAGAACCCAGAACCCTAGTGATGACAAATGCTATACCCCAGTAAACATAAGTTGCTGTTAATGTTAACATTCTGCAGCATTTGTCATCAGAATTATTAGATCGTGTTGTTTTGTCATGTTGCACATTGAATGTTAAAAGTAATCTGAGTTATATTTGCAGCCACTACTTTAAAGTATTTAACAATCTGGCCTGGAAATATTCATAAAAAAGGCCAGAAGATAAATACAGGCAAAATGTGACATTCCAGATGATATAACAGTGCTGCATGTGAATTTGAAGAAGTGTTTGTATTTGGTTTGCATTACAAGGCTTTGGTAGCAGAGACAGCTACCGGGGTGGCTTCAGTGAGGAACTGTTAGAAGCTTCCTTTATGTCCAATAAAGCCAGTGCCAGTTGTTTCCAAGATGGACCTACTGCTGGCCAAGGCAACAATATTGGTAGTGCCTCTGTGATAATATATTTAAGAAAGGGGAAAAGTTACTGTGCAAGAGCAGTTGCAGCCAGAGAAAGGAGTGAGAACCTGTGAAAGCAACAACTATGCAGATACCAAGGTCAGTGCAGACAAAAAGGCAGGAGGGGTTCCAGGCACTGGAGCAGAAATCCCTCTGCAGCCCGCCGTGAAGCCCACGGCGAGGCAGGCTGTGCCCCTGCAGCACGTGGAGGTCCATGGTGGAGCAGATCCCCACCTGCAGCCCATGCAGGTCCCCACGCCAGAGCAGGTGGGTGCCCAAAGGAGGCTGTGACCCTGGGGACGGCCCAGGCTGGAGCAGCTCCTGGCAGGGCCTGTGGCCCCATGTGGAGAGGAGCCCGCGCTGGAGCAGGTTTGCTGGCCGGGCTTGTGACCCCACAGGGGACCCACGCTGGAGCAGGCTGGGCCTGATGGACGGCACCCGTGGGAGGGACCCACGCTGGGGCGGTTCGTGAAGAACTGTAGCCCATGGGAAGGGCTCATGTTGGAGAAGTTTGTGGAGCACTACTCCATGCTGGGGCACAGGAGGAGAGTGAGGAGTCCTTTCCCTGAGGAGGAAGGAACAGCAGAGACAACACATGATGAACTGACCACAACCCCCCCTTCCCCATTCCCCTGTGCTGTGTGTGAGGAAGAAGGTGGGAAAAACTGGGAGTGAATTTGAGCCTGGGAAGAAGGGTGGGTTGGGGGAAGGTGTTTTTAAGATCTGATTGTATTTCTCATTATCCTACTCTGATTTGGTTCGCAATAAATGTTGGGGTTCTTTTCCCCACAACTCAGTTCTGTTTTGCCCATGACAGTAATTCCTGAGTGATCTCCTTGTCTTTATATCAGTCCATGAGCCCGCCGATATTTTTTGTGTCCCCAGTCCAGCTGAAGACAGGGATAGAGCAGCTTTAGTGGGATTCTGGTGTCCAGCCAGGGTCAACCCACCATAGCACTTGATGCAGCTTAATAGCTTTGTGTAGCTGTCTGTCTCTATGTCTTTCTCTTTTTTTCCCCTGAAAAGCTATTGAAAAGAATTTTTTTGACTCTTTTGGCCTCAAATGACAGAACTGCTATTTGGCTTTCTTTGTCGAAGATTATGGGATTAGGTCGTGTCTTTTTTACACATGTGCAGACGGCTCCAGTCCAAAATGCCTGGAATCTTCTGTAATTGTTTTAGCTGTTCTGTGTTGGTGTTCACCACTTATACAAGGTGTGAAGAACTACATATTTAAAAGACATTTGGCAAGAGCATAAGACTGACTGCTGTGTCTATAGAGGTTCACATAATCTAGTGCTACAGAGACACTGAAGGAAGCAGACTCTGACATATACTTGAGTGATTTTTGAACAATTCCTGTTACACTGGCAGCTTTTGCCAGGTCTCCACTAGCTGAAAGCAAGTACCTTAGACAGCAGGGTCTCTTGACTCCACCACTTGGACACGTCACTACTGTAAAATTTGTATGTAACCAGGCTGGCAAAATAGGAGACAATGGCTATAGCCAAGTACCATATTTTAACCAGTTTCAACTTAAAATTTAGTATTAATCAGTCCTATTTGTACCATGTTTTTTTATGGCTCTCCCAGATGACTAAGGTGTGGGAAGTCTTGATTAGCTGGGTTGTCTGCTAGTGGTGAATTGGAATTTGTAGCTTTCTGGGCTGAAACTAGTTCATGCTGTGTTGCGCACTGAGTCCCTGCTATCCATCTCTGTTTGACTTGACCTCAGCTGCAAAGCCCCAAACTCTCATGTATCCAACTTCTCTTTTGGTCCTGGGTTGTTGTACTGCTGCCATCTCCTCAAATAGCATGTTTCTTCCTAGGGGAACATCTGCTCCCTCCCTGCTGGCCAGGAGCAGGGAAGGCAATTGTGCCATAGCTGTACATGACACAGGAGGAGGAAGGCAGTTCATGAGAGTGGTCATTCCCTTCATGGTAGATTCCTCACATCCTGCTGCCTTTTGGCATCACATCGTGTTCAAAAGAGAACTGCAATCAAGGCCTTATAATTTTGCAAATGCTAGAGCAACAGTCTAAATTAAGTCCACCTATCCACTTAATTTTCTTGTCCAGTTGTCATGACTAGTTCCTTTGTTCTTGTTGTTCTCTGCAGTACATATTTTGACAGTCTGCTTGTTCCCTTATGCACTATGTGGGTTCTGACAACTTCCCTCACTGCCTGCCCCCCTTCCCCCCCCCCACCCCCCCCAAGGAAAACCAGAAAACAATTATTATATTTTTATTTTTTAAGGTAGAAATATTTATTATCTTAGCCTGCCAGTCAGATGAAAAAGAAAGTAAAATCAAAGTATGAAAAAGCAACTATTTCCATTCCTCTGGAAGCAGAAAAAATAAAAGCAAGAACAAAAACAATCAATGAATTTACTTTATGTGCATATACTCTGGGAGAATGGTAAGAGAGAAGGCTTTCAGGATCCACATGCTGTACCTGTCTTTTATCAAGACTGCTTCTTCACCATCTGTTCCCCTGCACAATAATTTATCATTATATGAATTGGGTTCATAGTCACATCAATTGTACCACCCAGGTGATCTGCCGCAGTTCGTCAGCAGCCCTTGAGCATCTTGAAGACTCAAGGCTGCTACAGTGTCCCAGCTTCACCCTTATACCGGAGAGCCATATACCTGAGGGACACCCTAAGGGCATTTTGTACACTGCTCCTTCTTCTTGTTTCTGCTCTTCCCAGGGCTGACCTGGTGTCTCTGCTGGGGTGGTTGGAAAGGTTCGTGGGAGCCAGCTTGTTATTCAAACCTGGTATAACAGGGACTATAGCATGCATTGCACCAAACCTGCATGTATGGTATTTCTGTTGTTCTTGCCTAAGAACTGCTGGACAGATGCAGAGTCAAGCACATTGCACTGCATTTCTAAATTAGTTATGAAGGTCCCTGTTGAATTTCAGTGTAACCTGAAAGCTTGAGAGCGACCATATGGCTGCCCTCCACAGCTGAGGTTACTGCCTATGGATTCAGTTGACTCTTCAGATATGAGTAGTCTAATTAAATCTGCCCACTTCTCCACATAGATAATTATCAGTCTTTCTATTACTCATGTTACTGCACAACATCCCCTTTCGATGACTTTATTCATTTCAGACAGGGGCAGCAGGTGCCAGATGGCAAACCAATGCTGTGTGATACTCAGTATTTCTATCACTTGGTGCTTAGAGTTTCACCTTGCTCCTGTGCGTTAGTCTGATGGGGATGATTGCTTCGGTTCACTCTAATAAGCTCTGGAGCACAGGAAGTGATAGTGTGCCATTGCTTTGGAGGAGCAGTTTAAAGGCAATGAACATTGTTACTGTCTATATAAAAAGGGTCTGGTTGTAGCCTCTTAGAGTTGTAAGGAAAAGAACAGATGTCTGCTCTCTTATGTATCAGTTTTCAACTTCAACAAGTATATTAAGTGCTCTTTAGGTAGGCTGCAATTTACTAAATGAACTAAAGGACCCCGACTCAAGGTTTAATTATATAGGCCATGTTTTTTCCTTATAAGAAAGTTCAACACAAATAGGTGGCGTTCACTACCTACCGATTGCAACAGTGGCTGTAAAGTTGCAGTGGCCACTAGAAGGTGCATTTTGCATCTATTTTCAGCACACTTTGCTGCCGAAGAGAATGGGTGGGGGTAAGTCTGTTTTCCTTCTAAAATTGTAAATTGCATGAAAAAAGGAAAAAGAAAAATTGAAACATGAATAGACAAAGACTTTGTTTATTTATTGCCAGGAGAGACCCATTAGGATTCAGTGCTGTTTCCATGGCATCCCAGAGGCATAAACAGAAAATACAGGCTAATGCATTCAGTTAGAGATTTTAAAGTCTAATGCACAATCTAAATATATATCACATATGCTCACTATTTATTTATCTATTCTATACAATGCAGTGAGATGGAGAACTCACTAACTGTTCCAGGGATTTACATATGTGTCTTCTGCAGATGTTTAGTACTTGTGGGGGATATATGTAGGCAGTGTTATTTGGTTGCCTTTCAGATGCCTCTCATTTCTCTCCTTACCATGCTCCACCTTATTACTATCCTCATATCTGTAAGTATCTTTGTAGCATTTCTGGTTAGGAAGCCCATATCAAATTCAAAGTTATTTCAAAGGGCTTAATCCCTTCTTTCTAGTGGGCTAAACATCCCTGCCTATTTGTTGAGTGTTTCAATTTATGACTGAAAATGTTAAGGCTTGTGCTGCTTCTTCATTACTGGTTTAAAAACATCCTTTCTAAAACTGAACAAAAAGTATAAGCAGGATTGCCTTTTCCTCCCAGCAACCATAGTTTAGTTTCAATACATAACAATTATAGGAGTGCATCGCACAACCATAATGTTATAAATGTTGTGGAGCTGACAGCACCTTCCCTGCCATTAGATTTTCACCTGCTTATGTGAGGTATGAGTGGAGCTTCCTGGTAAGGCTGCAAAAAGGCTGAGAGTGTATGTTAGAGTGAAAGATGACCTTGGAGGGAGCATTTTAAGCTGTCTTTCCTGTGTGAGGGCTTCTGGTTTGTGAAGTTGCCTCCCACAGCGTGCAGCATAGGTCCATTGCTGCTTGAGTCTTTTAAAACTCTAGTATGAGTCTTTTAAAACTCTAGTAGACAAGAGTGCTGGAAAATGCCACATAAGGCACTGTCTGGACTTGTCAAATAAATAAATAAATAAAATAGGACCATGTTGCACAGAAATGCTTTTGAATGCTTTTCATTTGAATAAATGCCTTCATTCACATCAATTATCTGCAAGCAGTTAGTTTCTCTCGGTTTTGGTAAATATTTTTCAATGAAAAAGGGTTTAATAATCCCTTTATTAATATTATATTATTACTATAATATGTTATATATAGTTAATATAATATATAATATTATAATATAAACATTGTATATTTTAATATTGTTTAGAAACAAATAATCTCTTCATACCCTTGTTCCACTCCTTGTAAAATGCTGCAATTTCTGCTCAGAAAGTAGTGGCTTAGATAACCTGTGAACTGCATGAAAGGTCAAGACACAATTTGTAAGCTACCATCTAAGTATCAGTTCTCCAAACCAGTAACTCCCCTTGCATCCTAGGTTGTAGTGATCTGCTATAGGTCTCTCATTGCATTTTGTGCTATCATATCTGAGACTAGGGGAATTTAGGCACACTGTGAATTCTCATTCAGATCAGATCATTCTTCCATCTCTGAGTCTGAAGGGTCTGGCTCCCCACCCCTGAGATCAACTGTGTGTCTGAGAGTGTGGGGTAATCCATAGATGCCAGGTGAACTGATGGGAGAATGGGAAAGTTTCTCGTGGAAACCTGCCTAGCTTTTGGTAAGTGTTTGCCAAACATTAAATTTTTTTGACCAAGCAGCATCTTTGAATGAAAATCATTGTGTTGGAAATATCTCAGTCACTGTTAACTCTTATTTTTAATGGCACCCTTCATAAGTGCAGATTTGCTGTGTTGTGTTAAAGAGGACCTGGAGCTATTTTGTGTAGTTACTTACATTTTCTGTTGGAAAGGCAAATTTCAGTTCCCTTGGAAAAATACAGTTTTGGCAAGGAGTGGAAATAACTCAGTGCTTTCTCAAGTGTCCTCTTTCTCGTGACATCAATACATCTCAGATGGGCAGTGGCACTGATAATAGAGAATACACAAAGGAGGACCGAAAGAAAAAAAAGAAAACAGAGGTGGATGGTCACAGTGAATATCAGTGCAGTCCAGAGGATTTCTGTTTAAATCCTTGGCAGAGAAACAGAGGTACATTTGTAAATATTTTTTAGCATTTTCTTGTATCAGAGAAAAAAAGGATTAAACTCGAAGAACAAGGAAAGACAAGTAGAAAAAGGGATGCAGGGAGGTTGGAAAGAATGCAAATGAAGTTAGAGCAATGTAAAAGCAGTTTTGTAAAAGAGGTCAAAGCGAGCTCAAAGAAGTAAAAAACATCCATAGTCTTCAAACAGATCTTGCAACTTTTTATCACCATTTTTTCTGTTTACATATAATAGTTTCAGAACAGAAACTGCTCTGACTTGATAATCTTTTATTTAAACAAAATTTATTATAAATAAATTATATCAATTGTTATAAATAATTAAATATAATTAAATAAGTAATCCATTATAAATATTTATTTTTTAAAAAATGTATTTCTTTGGTGTTTTTCAGAAGACTGTTTTGTCCTTCTAAGAGGTATAATCTTAAGAGAAAGCACTGTGCAATGTAAAGCATAGCTTGCACATATGAAAAAAGTGCTTCTTCTGCAGCAGACTGTTACAGAAGTATGCTTGAGAAATTTTGGAATCCAGTTCATAATCCAGACTGACCTTATGATTTATATGAGGTACAAACTGTCTCCTTAAGATACCAGGCTTTATCTTGCTGGTCTCTTGCATAATCTACTGCTTGATCAAGTGTGCTCTCATAAACACCCAAGACTACTGTTGAAATCCATTCCTTCTGTGCAAGTTGCATTACAAGGTTAAAGAAGGTGCACAGTAAAAATATCCCAAAAGGTCATCTTGTACTATGACTTCCACTGAGATTTGTAACTGCAACTGAGAACTGAGTTTAGTATTCCATTTCTGGACAGAGTTGTCAAAAACAGCTCAGGAGAGAAGGCAGCAGTTTAAACATACTGACTTTTCTTGCAAAAGAAATGGAAGAGCTTCAAAAACAAGTTTCAGAGGAGCAGCAAAGTTGCATCAGCATTTCCCTCTGGGCTATCTGAAATGTGATAAGGCTACATACTGCACTGCTGAAAGCTGGACTACTCTCACAGGACCGACTGGGATGTTTCCTGTTCCGAGGTTTACTGACAAGGCTCTGGAATTAGCAGATACTAACCTGAGCTACGTAATACTGCTAACACAGCTACCATTGCTTCTACTAATATTACAGATAATGAAAACATTATTAGTTTGCATTTAATACTTTGGGATGAAATAAGTCCTGGAAAAGTTTATATACAACAGGACAGGGTGGAATATCTGGGTCTGAAATACAGATTTGGGCTGGGTAAGAGACTGACACTAAGCTCAAACAAAGTGGGCAGGTGCTTGGGCAGGAGATTGCTGGGTTTGAGGTGGCTGCTGCTAGCCGTTCACAAACCTCCTCTCCTGCCTCTTACTTCACCTTTTGCAGTAAGAAACATTCTCCAGGGATAAGCCCAGTGTCCCCATCTCTGTGGGTGTTGATCACCTCTGCTCATCCCTTGGCCTGCCCATTGCTGCCCAGTCAGAGACATCCTGGCCCATAGTACCTCACATAAGACAGACTGAATTTTGCTGACAGCTGTGGGATATGAGCTTTGCATTTGTGGGAGTTACTTGGTGTAACCCATGGGAAGCCTTGAGCTGGGTCTGACTGCAAAGATCTAATTTTTTTCTGACTGTGAAACATTGGAGAAATTGAGAAAGTCAATTTAATTCTGATATACAAAAGTGAAAAAGATGGTGGCCTTATGACTTCATTTCTAGCTTCAAATGTGTTGGCCCAGATCTCATTAAAATTTAGCTAGACATTTACATTTAAGGCAATTATTTTAATTTTTTCAAAGTGGAAGTCAAGGTTGAAACACTCTGGAATAAAATCAAGAGATGAATGTTTCACACCTTTGTGATGCAACACTAATACTTTCTAAATTATTTTTATTGTTTTCTTGAAATAAGTGGACAACAGAGAAACAGATCAAAAGATTTCATACCTTTATACTGTCTTAATTATGATGTCTATATTTTCATTGCCTTTTGAAGATAAATGAACCATTACTACCGCCTGCCTATTAAACATCCTATGTAGATTAGTTATAATTTCAAATTATAAATACTACATATTATTTATTATTATTATTTAAACACTCAACTACTAATATACAAGAAAACAGACATTTGGTATTTTTAAACTCTTAATATCTTTTTCCAAAGATTATTTTGTATCCCTTCTTGCTACAAACTTTACAATTTGATCTCCAAATCAGATATTAAAAAAATCAAGTAGTATACACTACATTTAGGTTTAAGGAGGACATGAAATTATCCAAGAATCTTACCTTGTGTTCTAGCTTTTGCATCTGTCTCATGTTCATATACAAGACCAGAAAAAGACGTGAATGGGTTCTGATAGTCTGACTTTTTGCAATTGTACTAGTTTTGGCCTAGGATCATGTTCAATTTCTTCATAGTAACTTGTATTTGGCTAGGATTGGGATTTGTGATGAAAACACTGTTGATAACACAAGGATGTTTTAGGTGTTGTAAAGCAGCACTTACAGAGTGTCAAGGCTTTTTCTGTTTCTCAGACAGCCCCACCAGTGAGCATGTATAGGGTATGCAAGAAGTTTGGAGGGGACACAGCTGGGACAGCTGAGCCCAGCTGACCAAAGGGATATTCTATACCATATGATGCCATGCCCAGCATTAAGTCTGGAGGGTGGAGGTTGGTGGGGACTGTGCTGCGTAGAGACTGGCTGGGCATCAGTTAGTAGGTGGTGAGCAATTGTTTTCTTTTGCATCACTTGTTTTCTTGGTTTTGTTTTTTTCCCCTTCTTTTCTCTCCCTGGGCCCACCACTACCACCGCCACCCCCCATTAGTTTTTGAGCTTTTACCCTTCTGATTCTTCCTTCATCCCGCTGAGGGCTGGGTAGTGCTCAGCTGCCTAATTGGGTTAAACCACAACAGCAATGCAGGTATGGTACGTCACTGCTGGGTCCTGCTGGATCCTCTACAGAGTGGACAAACTGGTTCCCTATGGGGCACTACATCTCTGTGCAAGCAACAAGCATTAGATGTTGCTAGGTTTGCTTCTGTCTACCCTACAGAGGTTACACTGTGGTTTCTACACTACCATACATCATATCATGCTACGTTGCACTCTTAACTGACCTCACCTGCCCTAGACCACACAACACCTACCTTCAACACGATACTACAAAAACCTCATTCTCATAACTGTCCCATATTATGTGATTGAAATGGGGGGGGGGGGGGGGAAAGTTCACAGATAAAATCCCAGTAGTTACTTAAAAGCATAGAGCTGAGCACTGAGGAGAGCTAGGCCAGGCCCTGTGCAGTATGCAGACATGAATGGTCAGCCATAGAGAGATTTACCTCCAAAAAAGACATAAGCCAGCCTCCACCATTTGGCCTGGGAACAGGGCATAATTTTTGCCCTGAGAGAAATCCTTAATGTTTGTCATTGTCATTCAATTACCATAGAAAAAAGGTTTCGTTCTTTGTTATATATTCTATCACTAGTTTTCTTATGCTGATAAACAGTTTTAGTTAATTTAAGTGTGCATCTATGGACAGCACAACTGTAGTCCAAACATACAAATGGGGTAATGTTTCTGTAATCACTTGACTTTGACCATTCTATTGAAATACGTGTTTATTTATTATTACAGTACTACAGTACTAAGTAATTTTGAATGCTATTCATACTTCTTGTAGCATAGACATTTAAATGCTTAGTGTCTGTAAGCCTAGGCTATTTAGTATGTTTACCCTCATAACAGCTTTAAGAGGCAGAAAAATACTGTCCACTTCATTTCACTAGAGAGACAATGTATTTTTGGAGTTTGCTGAAATCTTGCACAATTCTGAGTTAAGACAAGGTGAAATGCAGGAGTTAATACATGATGGTTATTTCAGTCATCCAAATCCAGGCACAAAGAGTGTTGTGGAAAAGATGTAGATGAGAGTATGTTGAATCTCAAACAAAATAACCCCTGAAGTTTCATACCCTGGAAAGCAGTAAAAGGTTGCTTAACAGTTCTAGTTGTCCTCTGGAGTGCCACTAATTAGTATTTCCTGCCCAAGGAAGTTAAGCTTCAGCTGGTGTTAAGTGGTGTAGCTTTACCCATGGCACTGCTTCAAATCTATAGAAAGTCCAATGCTCTCTGCATGAATCAGTGAAATATTAAGTTTAGCTAACGAACATTTGGTTCCTCTCAGTTCAAGTAGAAACTTCAGTTCAGAGGTTAGAAGACAGGAAAAGAAAGGAGATAACCACATCAAAGTTTGAATGGGTGAAATAATCCATTATTTTTGTGCCTAATGGCACTTGCAAACTGTGGAATATTTCACTGATTCAATACTTATTTGTTTATATCACCTTGGTTTTTTGAATTGCACATTTATGCATTACATTAACATTTCATGTGCTGCACACTGCATTCCATGGTGACACTAAAAATTAAATCCTACTACATAAAGCTCTGGATCAGACAACAAAGAAAAGTGTTAGAGAAGCATTCTTGAAACATTCCGTTGTTAGGCAGCAACATGAAGAGCTTTTTTTTTTTGTAAATGTGTTTATAAAATATTTCCGTCTTTTACTGTTTGCCACATTAATTTTGTATTTTAGATGAAAAATTTAAACCCAAACAAATATTTTAAAATAAATGACATTTGTGGAGTGCTTGAAAGGTGCCACTTGACAGCATTCTGTTTACTCGTTGGATATGTAATAACACTGGCATCAGCCTGAGCTTATCTATTCCTTGGAATATGGAGCTGAGGGACACTAAGGTTGGGAGCATGAAGTGGGACAGCAGGAGAGGCAGTCCTTTAATCAGTAAATGGCTGTGGCTGAGGATAATGCCTCTTCAAGGGCACAAGTCTCACCTGTAACTCCAGACATGGGATTTGCTATACCTTCAGCATGGGCTGTGCTGACCAACAGAAAGGGAAGCAGCATCCTCTGAAGGTGACCTGTTGCTGCTTCCTTCACAAACCTTTGGTAAATGCTTGAGGAAAACGTGTGCCCCATGTACCTGTTTTAAACCATAAGTGTAATTTTTTCTGTTTTTGACTAAGGAGGGGAATGAGGTCTATGGTTAGGCTATCTGGAGGCTGATAACCTTGCCTGCACAGCATGATGTATCAGAGGATGGACTGTCCTGCACGAAGGATTTGGGCACACTCCTCCTTGGGCCTGGCCCACTCCAGATGCACACTAAGAGCAACCAAGACCTGGGCAGCAGCAGTATGTGTGCCCAACATGCCACTGCCTTTATTTGGGAGACTTCTACTGTATGGGCACCACTGTACGTCCTGCTGCAGTGTGGGGGACCTGTGGAGAGATGGCAGTCAGAAGGGGTAGTGGGGGTGGGAGTGAGCATAGACAAGACACTGAGGATGGAGAATGCAGGAGGGACAGGGAAGCCCAGTGCTGCCCAAAGCAACTTTGATTTTGCTGGTGCTGGCAACACCAGCAGAAAGGGCTGCAAAGCCACAACATGGCACCAGGTGCTCCAAACCAAAAGCACTGCCCAGCCTCCACCCTCACTTCTTACTCACTGACTAGGAAGTCAGATACAACACAACCCTGAAACTTCCAAAGACAGAAACAACATGCTTTATCTTGAACCTGAAACTGTGCATTAGCTATAATGCTTTTGGAATGTTATGGGCTATCTCGATCCCTCCCATCAGTGTGATGAAGAGCAAGAACACTGGCTATGGTGAATTGTGGCCACGTTTCTGTCCCAGATGAGTTAAAGCCCAGAGCCTTTAGTTTGAAAACTTGGTGATCTTTTTCAGGGACAACAAATAGTTGATTTTGGCTTTCAGAAGCACAGAATTTTCTGCGGTTTTCTGTAGCTGCAGTTTAATGAATTTCTTACATTTCTCTGTCTTCACTCTTTTCAACCTAGATTTATAAGGATCCACTGTGTAGGAAAGCATCTCATATCTTTCCATTTTAACATATAGCCATTGCCTGCTTTTAGAAAGATGTCATGCTTACTATTGCATAGTTGATAATCAAAGGAACTTAGCCTCTGTGTCAGAGGGGTTTCTCATGCTCCTGACACTGCATAGTCAGAACCTGAGTAAACTCCTCCATTGCACCTATTCCCAGCGTTGCTGCCCTAAAGTTACATGCTGGCCCCAGGTTTGTTCAGTACATTTACAGTGAGAAGGAATGTTTCTTTAAAACTGAAACTTCTATGCCTTATCATGTAATTTGTGTTTCATTGCATAATACTGGTACATATCAGACATCTAACAGCTGAAGGAGTGGGTAACAATATCACTGTCTGCACATTCAATTCCTGTGGGTTTTGAAATTGTACTAACACTTTCTCTTCTGCAGGAGAAGTGGTCTAACCTTGTGAACTCTGCAAGTCTAAATGGACAAGTGCTTTCACTTACCACAGGTTTGCCAACTTTACAGGGGCCCAGGTGTCTGTAGTACAAGCAAGAAAATAACCCTGATGCAATAGGGGGAAAAATTACCTTAGCCACAATAAAACATGTAGCAATTATTAAGCTGTTTTCCAAAAGAGATTTCTGAGATGCTTCTAGCTTTGTCCTATGTCAGGCTATGCTGTTTCATATAATACTGCCAGGTCCTTATTTTCTCTTTTTATCCTTGAAGAGAGATTGCTCACAAGGATAACTCTATTGTCCAGAAATATCAGCTATGATTAATACTCTGCCTTGGATTGTACATCATATTTTCCCTTTGGGGCACCAAGTGCAGTGTCCTTTCATACGCCTTTCCATCCTGACAAACAGGTTCAGCTATATTGTGTTTACACAAGGACATATTTTCTGAGGTCTACTGTCTGCACGCACTATCAGATTGAACTGCAGTATCTAGGGCTTGAGATAAATCCAAGCTAAGCAATACATGCCTATATGACTATTGAAAACTGGAATTTTAGAAACTGTTGCATTATGCTGGTTTGCAGCTCACTACAAAGTAAAAACAAAACATGAACCAAAGAAAATCAGGGTCTGAGTTCACAAGATAAAACATGTAACAGACTGATGCTAAAGAAGGAATCAAAGAAGTACTTTGAATTCAGTGAATTAAATGCAAAGATACTGCAGTATTTTAGCTCAGTGCTAAAAAGGATATACTTATGACATAAACCAGGATTAAACATGACTAGCAAACTGAGAAAGTTCTTTCTTACCCAGTGGAGACTCTGCTAATTCAAGGGTTGCTTTCTCCTTTATTCTTGTGACTTTATTAAATATCTCCTCTCCTTACTAAGTGGTGTAATGTATATGAAAATCACCAAAAACTGAAGAAATTATTGATACTTTTATTTTGCCAGGAATGAATTTTTCTGGGGGATGAAGGTATTTCAAGTGAGAAGAGAGAAAGAAAGAAAGAAGGAAAAATGAAAGAAGGAAGGAAAGAAAGAAAGAAAAGTGGAAGAAAGGGAAAGAGAAAGAAAGAGAAAAAATGAAGGGAGGAAGAAAAGAGAAAAAGAAAGAAAGAGAAAAAGGGTGTGTGTGTGTGTTTCAGTATGTTAAGTATTATGTTTGGATGCCAGTTTCAGTGCTAAAATGCTTTAATTGACAGTAAATCATATATGCCTGAAATACTGTATTTCTAGGAGATACTACGTGCATATAAGACACAATTATGTGTGTGTTTGTGTGTGTGTGTGTGTGTGTGTGTATGTGTACGTTTGGTTACAACAACTGAAGTTATAAGTTTCCCTGGCTCATTTAATTACATGACTGTCAGGGCTCAGCTCTGCTGTTTGGGGGATTATTTCACATACCCTAGGCTGTGTGTGAGACAGTGTGTGTTGCATATCCATCAGCTCTGTGTAGGGAACTCACTGGGCTCTCTTAAAGGCTGTTCACTAAGGGCCTCTTACACAATTACTGCTTGTAAATCTGAATGCTTGTACGTCAGCAGCTGCCATTCTTACCTCTCTTTTGATTAATTACCTTGAGGAAATTCGCTGGCTCAGAAGACTTGTGGTAGACAACTTTTAACAGTAGGTTGCTCATACATCAACATGCTTATGTGTGCTCACCTTGTTTAGTCTCAATTTCAGAGAAAAACTGCTTGTCTCAGGGAAGGTAACATCTGGTCCCAAGAACTTATGTAGTAGTGTAAAGCAGTTTTCTGTAGTGGTTTACATTAACTTTCTGTATTTGTTGTTCTTGTTGTTGTATGAATAAGGAGGCTTAAGCATGAGACCTTTCCTCTTAACCACCTCACTATCCCCCACAGACTTTTGCCGCTTGTGCTCATATTGTGTTTTTCTTCTTTGCCTGAGGGCTTTCTAAACACTTTTTCAGTCTTCTCCAGCTTCGTAGCACTTTTTCTGGTTCCCACACTTATCTGTGTCAAGCCAATGGCTCTGAGTCATGTTTATTTTACTGTCAGTCTGCCTATGTCTTTTGCAAAGTACATTTAATGGAAAAGCTAAATTGCAACGAAGTATAACCATGCAATGACCACAGATATCTGGGAGGCCTGCCTGCAAGTGCTGCATATGTGACATGTTGTAAATGCAAATGATAATAGAAGTTTATCCTTTTGAAAACTCTGGGCGTAATTTCCTGTTCAGCTAGACACCTGCATCTTTTTCTGTACTTGATGAGTTGTCTAAATAGAAACCATCTTCTATTTTTAAGCAAGACAGAAGACAGGATGAAGAAATCTTGAAGATGACCTAAAGAATTACATTGATTGAAGACCTGATACTGTTATCTGACCACACTTTAGGAGCAGATAATTAGCCAGTTGTTTAAGTGAGCATCTTGATGTGGAAATGTGTTTATAGAACTTCGGTGTTTACATGTTGGAAAGTGAATCATTATCCTATTTTTATTTTGTTTTTAAAATTCCAAGGTATATTTGTTGTAGTTTTCTATAGCTTGTTTGCAAAACTTCCTTTGGAAATGAAAGCCTTTTTATACAGTTTAAATCACTTATCTCTTTATTTCTAGAGTTGTATGTACTTAACTTTCACATAACCAAAACTCCTTTTAAATGCATGAAATGAATAAAACAAAAAGTAATCAACCCACGAACAAAAAGAGAATCCTCATTTACTCTTCAATTAAGAATTTGTTTGCCCAGTTGCAGGCTGGACTGATTTTTTACATTTGAGATATAAACTTCTGAAAAATCTAGATTTTTAATGGAAATGCTGCCAGACCACTGAAGTGGTGTTCATGAGAGATAATAAATAATAAAAGTAACAACACAATCTCTTTAAGTCTTGTAGATCATATGTGTTTCTCTGTCCTACAGGAGTGATGTTGAGCATAAGTTAGCAGCTGCAATGATATGATTAAAGTGTAAAGCTCAATAAACTTAGAAAACAAAAGTTTTATCCAATTTTTGGCAAACATCAGAGGGAGAAGGTCTCAATGCCTTGATTACCTTTTCCATTCATCAACAAAATAGGTAATTGACTGGCACAAAACAGGAAGAACTGTTCCTGCTCATTGACCTACGTATTCCTTTGGTTTGCTGAACAGACTAGAGGCTTGAACCAAAACCCATGGAACCACATGGAGAGACTTCCCTTGGCATCATGGGGCCCTAGGAGAATTGCATTGTTCATTATGTATGTAGACTACTGCCAGTTTGGTTTGACAGCATTAGCTGAAGGACAAGCTCTTTCAGGTGGCTTGGGTGCTTCCCTTGAGCACAGGATGGAAATCTCAAGTAGTTTTTCTCGTATGAAGTCCGGCAGGAGCTGGCTCTGCCTGGGGAATCAACTCCTTTGAGGAACAGCAGAAGAACACAGATACATAAGAACACAAATATATACAGGATCATGCATCTAAGAAGCACTGCTCTAGGAAGTGTCCATCTCTAGGAAGTGCTTGGGAGAGCTCTGGTCCTGGTGCCCCTTGCTAGGTACCACCCTGTGCCAGCATGGCTAACAGGGTCCTGGGCTTACTGTCTGCCCTCTGCACTCATCACAGCCCTTGCAAAAATGATTGCAATTGCAATCTGGGTGCTCATGGGAAACTGGCACCTACACTTATAGACCCTCCCCTCACATGTGTGTTCCCTGCTTGGCAACACAGAAAGGGGATCTAATAATCAGAAGCTTTGCGTTATTTGCCTTTGTAATTTTAAAATAATATTTTTTTGCAGGTGGGAAGCATTTTCCAACTGATGTTGCAAATCCCAAATTCCATGAGGGTTTATCTTGACAGACTTGTTTTCCTTTAGAAGATTATGAAGTCCTTGCTGTGATATAGAAAACAAACTTGCTTGTACCAACTTCAGTAAACTTTGTTCTTACTACTTTTCTTCATCTCTCACATTGCCATAATGTATGCAAAATGCTTAGCTACTCAAAACATCTTTACAGGTCATTTTCCTCCCATAATAGCCAAATTAGCAGCAAAAGCACTTCATGCTTTAAATGTACTGACAGAAGAACTCTAGAATTATGTACTTTATAGTAACTTCCACATTCAGAAAGGCCCAAGATTTTCACATGAGCAGGGATTTTTTTTTCTCCTCCCAGTTATTCTGTGTAAATGTGGGCAAGAGATGTTTTTGGCGTTGCACTACCAAGTGCACTTGACCTAATGACATTATTGATTTTCCACTATTGTCTTTATTTATACTGGTGTATGAGGGCAAAGCGTGCTAGTGGTCTCTTTCAGCTATTAATTGTGATCTGTAGAAGTGTGCAGGAAATCTTTAAAGAAGAACAGCATTCAAATAAATGTTCACATACATTAGTAAAAGACACCTGAGGAGAAAGGGCATATATGTACATATCCTCTGCAGTGCTGAGGAAATAGTTTCAATACGTTACCCAGTCACTTCATCTTTTTGTGTATTTAAGAATAGATTTTCATTTGCACTAAGTCTCCTATATACTCTGACAGGGAGTAGAGGGACATTAAAATGAGAACATCCTTTATGAAGAGAGGTGAAAAGGTTCTTATCATAAATAAGGATTAGACTTTAGGGTAGCATTTAATTCAGTGTGAGAAGATGCTACATAAGTCATTTGAAGCCAGAGTGCTATACAAATATAGGCTCTGTTTGCTATGTAACTGACAAGGCTGATGGCAGAAACTGGGCCATTTTGAACGTTCAGTTACTCTGCAATCACTGATCATGAGAAAAAAGCTCGTTTGGTTTCAAGTAACATCAAACCTAAGAAATTACAGTGGGGCAGTATTTGCTACTATAAATGGTCATGTCTCTCTGTTGAAGTCATATAAATGTGCTTAACAGCTCTTCTAAGGATGACATTTAACCAGACTTTTTAGTATTTATAGGAAAAGATTGTTAGGAACACCATTTTTGAGGGACATACCTCGGTGAGCTACAATATGCTAAAGCGAAGGGTCCTTATTGTGTCTATTATTTGTAGTTCAAAGGGTTTTTTTTAGCCTAATGAAATGCTCTGTAGTAGTCTTCCTTTTGAAGAGGACGTACTTTACAAATAAGATTTTAAGACTTGCAGATGAGATTTACAGCAGTGGACAGGTATGAAGTTCAAGTAAGTTGCAAAAGTGTAAATAAGACATTACTGTAATTCTGCATGGTGCCATACAATGCCAGAAGGAGCTTTGGGCCCCAAAGTAGTCTTAGCACTATTTGCAGTGGGTTGAATAATTCTGCCTTTATTCATCCTTTTAATTAGCAATGCTGTCCTGCTTCTGGGATGCCAGCAGATGTCTCTGAATGGCCCTTTCTACACTGTGCTGTGTAGAAAGATGAGCTTGTTCAGAGGCAGTTTAGCATCTTTACACCACCTTTAATTGCATGATATGTAACAGCCCTTAAGTAGGCTCCGAGTTTATCTAGATGTCAAGGGGAATTATGTTTCTTATAACAGATACAACTATGCTTCTAGATTGGAATGTGTATGTATGCTATGGATATTGTATGAGGCATCCAGACCTCAGAAATTCAGAAATCCTTTGGATTCCAGCAATTAAGAGTTTATCGGCATCTTTAGCATCTTGATAGTGTTGCAAATCTTGGCCCTATATGTCCAAATAATTTGTCTGTGAAAGAAACAAATCTTTATGGTTCTTTAGACAGTTTTGCCATTTGTCTTTGGAGAAAAAAATCCTAACACAAATATGTTCCTTGGCACTTATTGTTTTAATGAATAGTTCTTCTGACTAAATGTATGCTCGAAGTGGTTGATTAGTTAAATATTGGCACCTTTTTATATGATTTCTAGTAGTCATGCAGATGCTGGGATTTTCTTTTCTGGCACCAATCTGAACTGCACATT
Organism: Falco peregrinus; assembly: GCF_023634155.1. Classification (NCBI taxonomy): domain Eukaryota; kingdom Metazoa; phylum Chordata; class Aves; order Falconiformes; family Falconidae; genus Falco; species Falco peregrinus. Next base: position 44,111,825 of record NC_073739.1, on the reverse strand, counting down.
GCCAATATGCTTAACTTCCTGTATCTCTGTGTCATACTCAAGTGATCAGTTTTAGTTTATATGTCTTGATGACTTTCTAGACATTATAACATCACTTTAATTCTCTGTTTTATCCATTAGGTTTTTATTTGCCATTTCCTTACCTGCTTTCTATCTTCATACACAAATGATTTTGTGGACAATCAGCAAATTAAGAAAACATTGATTTTGCTTTATTTTTAAAATTTTATCATCTATTATATGTTTTTGGAATCTAATATGCTTTTCTTATTGAAATGGCAAAATTTCCTCCTGCTCTGAACATTGGTATAGGTTAACTATCTAGATTTATTCTTGTAAGCAGGGCAATTTTACAGAACATATCCAATATCTTGACAAATTTACAGTCTGTCATTTTGTATCGTTCTGTCAGTAGAAAGTCTCTCCCTCCAATACTTATCCATCCATTTTATTAAAGAATTCACCTAACTGATACAGGTGTGACTCTTTGTGACAATTTAAAGTTCACTAATCTTATGTCACAGAGGTGAAGGAACATGGAAAATGAAATACTTCGCAAGTATGTGTATTGTGACTTGAATCCAGAATTGGAAAACTGACCATTTAGATGTTTTCACTTGCCAATAAATGCTATTTTATTCATCAACACTGCAACATATCAATATCTCTGATTCTTACTGATACTTACTAAATGAATGAAATCAGATTTAATGGTGGCAGTTCCTGAGGTTAGCAGACAGGTGCTGCTACTTTCCTGCTGCTTTGCAATCAGCTACATGCTGCAGTGTTAAATTTAGATCTCTTAACACACAAGGCCTAATTCTGATCTGATTTGCTTTCCTTTTTCCTCTCCACTTTCTTATTTTCTCCATTTCCAACACCTTTCACACAACTTTTCTGTCACAATTTTCTCTTTAGCATGTCCTTCTTTCTTAAGTTTGTCTGCAAAGCTACTCAATGAAATCTTCCCCAAACAACCACTTATTTGTTGCTGAGGAGAAACCAGCTAACTAAATGACCTATTTATCTATTTATTTTAGGATCCTACTGTTCAGTTCTTATATAAGAGGGGAAGGAAATTGTTTAGTAGATAGATGGGGGGTGACCAAGCTAAAATGAACAGCAAAATACATGGCAATGAATGTGGTAACAAGCCAGGTGGTGTTAAATGATTATAGAGAGAATGAAGAAAAATAAGTAAGGAGTTTTAACTCATAAAATTATGAGCAAGAAAAGACCATTAGCCATCAAGCCGGTCTTTTTATATGGTGTTTGTATCCTTTCCATCTTTTATATATCTTCATTCACTTTTTTGAAGCAGGAGCTCTTCAGCTTTGATACGTAATAATCACCTTGTGTTTTTAGACCTGGTGCATCCTAGATGTCTTAACTCTAAATAAGAGCAGAATCCCATCCAAAGTGGCATATCTGTCTCATCTGAAACTTTAAAGTGTAGTGGACTCCATAGGCTTTAAGCAATCTCATCTCACAGTGCTGTGCCTAAATAGTGGCTGCTTCCCGATGTCCCCAAAAGGATTTTTGGCTGCTTTTGAGACTCTAGAAGCTATATTTTGGTTTTAAAGTGCCTTTTTAAGCATTGGTAAGACGTGTGTAATAGAATTCAGAATGGGACCTGTGATCGGCAGATCTCATTGAATTGTGAAAAACTGCAATTCTTGCTAATTCCTCTTCCCTGTTCTTGGAATCAGTATAACAGCAGGCTAACTGTATAACACCACAGGCATTGGTTTTACTTCTCAGTTTATTAAAACATTTGCAAATTCACTTGTATCTGTTCTTTGTTACGTATTTGCAAAGTTTTATGGTGATCTACTCTACCCTACAGACTTCTGAAGTGACTTGTAAAACCATCTGTGTCCCTCAAGGAAAGCGTTCCAGGACTGATACTTCCAAATTCACTCGGGAACTAGTAAGATGTATGTCCATGTTTGCATTTATAACGCACTGGGACTGTGTGCCAATATTAGGTAAGTGCATGTATAAATGATTAGATGTGCTTAAAGCCCAGCTAGAGAAAATGTTGATATATGTACGCTACTGTTATGCTCTAAAATCCCCGTTTCCCTTAGTTATGTCAAATCCAATGACTTCTTTTTTGCACTTTACTGGAAAGATTACTGGGAGTGCTGGCGACAAAAATGGCCCAAGTGCCCTATTATGCCTAGGTGGCCAGTTTCTGCTGCATTTCTGGAATGGTCCTTTGACATGTGGAAAATGCTTGCTGAAACCAAAAGAACTTCTGTCAAGGATAGCTCTTGCCTTGCTCAGGCAGTGCAGGATGCCCTCAGAAACAGAGTATCATCACCTTGACTGTATTTAACAACAAATTCATCAGGGTCTCCACCGGTGAGGAAAGTCTGATGAAAGAGCTTTTCTCTCTGGTTCCCCAGACAAAGCAATTTAACCCAATCTAGTTTTACCTAGTCTACAGTTCCCTTATTGTCTCATGCAGTGTCTCCTTCTAGATGACTATGCGTTTGCAACCTGCTATCGCCTATCTGCAAAGGGAGGTCCCCTTTAGCTTTGTTGCTAAAGTAAATAAAATACTTTAAGCCTTAAAATCTGGGGACCAGCCCACCCCACCCCCCCACCCCCCACCCCCGCCCCCGCCAAAACACTGGACACGTGTAGATCAAGTTAGTTCTTTTATCTAAACTAACTAGATTTGTACAAGTGCAAAGAAATGCCGGAAGGTCTGATGCTAAGAAAGTATGAGCTATGATGTACTTCTCATGAATTATGATCTGGTATACTTTGTTTGTGATGGGCATATGGTACTTCTGTGCCTAGTGTGAGATATGCATAGCTCCAATACATACTATATGCTTCATTTTAACCCAAATATTTCTGACCAAGTATTTTTGGATGTTTTCTTTTTTATTAAATAAGAGATTGAAGCATTAACACCAGTAAGAACAAAATTAATTATTCTCAACTTCCAACCAATCTTTATTTTAGAGATGCTTTTTTTAAATCAGAAAACCTTGAAAAGCCAGACATGAAAATGAGCATCTTCCTCACCAGACTAACAAATGTGCGAAATTTCATAGAAATCCATTCTCACAGTTTCATTATGCAGAGGATTAATGTTTGATGCTGGCAGGCTGCAGGTCCACACTAATAAGAAAAGCTACAAAAGGCTATTGTACAGGGGAAGAAAATTTCATCAAACATTCCAAGAACAACTAAAAGGTTTACAGAAAAAAAGTTAGCTAGAAGATGTTCTATTTGTGTTCAAGCAATTTCCTTGATGTAAAATGAGATTTTAATCATACTGTAGTTTCACAGTGTCCATATTGCAATGTTTTGTCTTTCATAATCTTTGACCTTAATCACACAGTTGTAAGAATTTGAATTTTCTTTGACCTGTGTTGTCCCTGTATAACTCACAATGACTAGTTTTTGTTTTCTTCATTATTAAATTAAAGTGAATATGCAGATTACGTTTATCAATATTGTCATATCAACTGAAACAGCGGACAGTCAACAAAATATCACTGATGACTGTAGTTTTTTAAAATAAAAAAGAAATTATTCACATTTCTATTACAAATCTGTTACACATGGCTTCTACAAACACTCGTCTGGGAGCTTGCCACAATATTACCAAAAAAACCCAAAAAAAAGAGAGCAGAATTCATAGACTAATTGGAAGAAGATTCTTTTAAAAGCCGGGGCAGATATTTCCAGAAAACTGTTGTCAGCAGCTTTTTTGCTAGACTGATTTTCTCATACTTGTTATTCCACAGCACTATAAAAGGTTAAGATGGGAATCCTTCTCTGTAGGGGATTTTCTTTTGAGTTCAGTATGTCCTGAATTTCACTTAAGATGAACAACTTCCTACTCAATGCTAACAAAATACTATGTTCTTGGTCTAAACCAAAATTCCCCCTCAAAGGCATTGTATGAACATAATTTGAACAATACAGTGGATACAAATATGGAAGGAAGCAATCTACTTTGTGCTTACAAAAAAAAAAAAAGTTACAAAATGCACAAACTCTAACAACAACAGCAAAAAAAATTCCTTTTCGGAGCTATTACCGAGCTTCTTTGTCAAAAGTCAATACATCACCAAGCCCTGATGAAGTAATGTAGTAGTTTTTTAGGTCCTTTTGAGGATTTCTTAAAGCTCCTCCATATATTTTTCAGGATATCTCAGAAAGGAAAAGCTTAGCTGAGAGTTTTACCTCTGTAAATCTACAGCAGTAGTATTGTAAGGACAATCTCAGAAATGGTCCCTAAGACTTGCTGGTTACCTGCTCAGTGCTCCCATCTTAGCTGTTTCAATAGGAGTTCATAGACTCTAGGATAGTTTTCCAGCATATATTTTTTCTGTTCAACAGTCATTCATGGACAGAGTGTTTGTTCAAAACTAATTTTATTTAATCTTTTGCAAAAGTTAGTGATTACATGTAGAACTAAATCTCTTGAATGTGATGGTCAGTTGTCTGGGTTTTGAAGGGTTTTGCAATGGCTTTTTCATCTGGATCAGTGGAGATGCCCTAAATGGTTGTTCTGATGAATCCTTACGTGGTCAGTGGTCCTGCATGAGCCACATATGCACAATCCACCTGTCGCTATTGATTATCCTGACCTGTGTACAACACAAATGTACAAAAATGGGCAGTAGAAAAGGTTGGCTTACATGACTGTTGGGGTCTGCAGCAGGTCTGCAGACAAGTTAGTTGACTTTAAAGACCTAGCTGTGTACCTTTAAGACAGCCACAAATTATTAGGTATGTAAACAGGGTGTGAAGAACTGGAACTTAGAACCGCAGCATACGGGCACCTACAGCAACAGCGAATAGCAAGCAAGGAGAAGGACACAAAAACCTATCAGGGTCTAACAGCTGCACTGTCTAAGATATATAAATAGTTTGTATAAACAATAAAGCCCATTTTGTCCAAACCCAGCCACACAGACATAGTGTTTCTTTTAAGTCCGCCTCAACTTACGTCACCACACATGACTATTTTTGTATCTGCAGGACTAGTTTCTGAAATGTACTAGCATCTCATCTAGGTGCAATTTGGTCAGATTTGCAGCTGGAACTGCCTGGGGGCATCTCTAGGATGGCCAGTCTCTACCCAGGATATTAATCAACACACGTAAGTGTACAGATAGTGCTCATCAGCTGGCCTACGCACAGCAGGAGCTGCCTGGGGGGATCTTCCAGGTTCCGAAATTCTCCTGAGAGTCCTGCAGCATCTAATCAAAAGGTATGTTGTAAAGGTGGCTGGAAGTGGAGTCCCTCACCGTGCTTTCAGTCAGTCTGTGCTTTCACCCATGCAGAAACTGACTGCAGTGTTCCTGGATGACATGGGGACTTGAAGACAGGGTGCACTGGGTTTGTACACAAACCCAGCTAGAACACAACTGTGGCTTGAATATCCCCTTATGTTACAACTGTAACTCCAATTCCTTAGATTATCCTTCAGTACTTGCCAAATAAATAATTTGATTATTTTTAATATTTTTTATTCTTTAAATTAAAGCGTTGTGAGTGTTGCATATGCACAGCAAACTGTTCCTGAAATCTTAATATGTTTATGTAGGGAAGACAGCAAGAATGTAAGCATATGAAATGTCAAAACTCTCTGGGAAATGAAAGCAGTTTATATCCCAAACATTGGCATCTGTCACCATTTCAGCAAATATAGTTCCACAAAATAATGTGATTTGTACATAGTTCATCATGTATATTTTTAATGTGTAATCAAAGTATGTTCACAAGAAAGAACAGGAAAAGAGAGAAGAGCAAAGAAAACATCACAGAAAAACAGAAGAAAGAGAAATGTTGGGAACTGCTACTGAAAGAGGTTTGTCTAAGAAAAGACGGTTTTGGACTCAGTTCTGGTTGAAAGAGTTTGGACAGAGGGGAAAAAACCCTCCTCTTTGCTAGATTTCTCTATGGTCAAAGAAGCAGAAGTTTACTTTTTAGTCCCAGTAATTAATAACCTTAATCCATACAGGCAGACTTTTTCTTACACCTAGACTTAATTGATCTCAATAGTAGATATGACACAAAAACCTGAATAGAACTAAACATTCTGTTTAGGACCACAGCTGATAAACTGATGAAACATGCATCTGCCGTGCATGTTACTGTTATAAATGAGCCTTAGGAAGTTAATTCATTTTTTCAGTTTGAATAAAAGGGCAGCATCTAATTCAGTAGTCATTTTATTCTGACAGGACAATGAAGATGAGCGCCAAACAGCATTCCGCCTTGTGGGAAAATTACTTTGGCTGGGGGAGGAGGGGGTGGGGTGGAGGTGGGGCAAGAATTAGAGAAAACTGCGACCTAACAGAAGTGTAGTATTACAGAAAGCTTTTTAGGGTAAAATGCTTTCAGGATCATTGGCATGCACAGAATCTATTTTACTACAGTTCCCTAAGCAACGCAGCCCGCCACCTCAGCACCTGCTGAGAGGAGTAACAGAGTGTGGGGTGGGGTGGGGACACCACGGCCAGTCTCTGCTGTACTCCCTGCAGGAAGGGGGACCTGATAGTTTGATAAGCTGCATAGCAGTTGTCACATAGAAGAATATATGAGATATGTCTGTTGCTGAGCTGACCATTGTGGCGAAATTACTTTACTGAGATGAAATAGTCTCATTGTGATACTAACGCACACCTCCATCCCAAAGTCACCTGCCTCAAAGGTACTACTACGCCTCACTGGACACGTGATAGCAATCAGTAACAAAAATATGTATGACTAGAGTCACTCAAGCTCCATCTAAATGTAAAGAAAATGGACTGGTTCTGGACTGAAATAAATCTAAAGGGGGAGAATTCTTGTCTAATCTCCCAACAAACTTTGGTTTAGTGTCACAAGATTAGGTCAAGCTGACCCACCCTCTAAAGTTATAAGTTCTGGCTGACAAACTGATAAGGTGTCACGACCCCCATACATTAACAGAAACTTAGTTGAAAGTAGGAAAAAGGTAATTGTAGTAATGGGAGATTGAGACCTTTGACTCAAATAGCCCCCCCCAAAAGATGGTAAACCCCCACTTGGAGAGCATGTGTAGTTAGTGAAAAACTTCAGCAGTGCTGTCTGAGGACACATGCTAATTTACGTTGGAAGTGAGAAATTTGTAACCGATCTTGTGTGTGATAGCGAACATGTGATGTACTATACAGTATAAAATGTGGACAACTCCTGGAGAAGTTAGGAAGACTCCATCATAACTTCTGGGATCAGTCGATGGGCTGAACCTGTCTTCTCCCCAACAGGGGCTTCTGTTGATTAAGAACTTTATTCTACGACTCACACTAGCTGTTATTAAGTGTATTGTTTTAAGCTTGTTTTGCAGTCAGCGTATTATCACCAGCAGACTTTGAACCTTTCTCTTTCACAAACTTGTGTTTTGTATAATAAAAATCCTCAGCTGAAGTTCATTTTGTATAAGTCTCCAGAGACCTGAGTAGTTGTTGTAAGGGGTTTGACTCAGCGACACTGTCAGCGGCGGTCCCCGAATAGATCAGTCGAATCACCCTCCGATACACTGGGCTGTCAAAATGCAGGTAGTGGACAGGCTGGTCGGACACCAGAGTGTCCTCTTGGGAAACTGACAGGCTGATCAAATATAAAGGGTCCAAGGAAACCTCCGTTAACGGGGCACGCCTTATGAACGCTGGAGAAAACAAATGTTTCTGTAATGATGATAATCTGCTGTAAAAAAATGGCACCAAAGGCTAATAAAGAAACCTTCAGATTTTTTCTCTGTGTTTTTTTTTTTGAAAACAGTACTAAAAGTGCTTTACTTTCACCCCCAGTTTTTTATCTGGTATAGCTGGTATACTGATGAAAAATCACTCAGTTTTCTTTGAAAAAGTTCTTTCATAAAGGATGTAGTTTTTTTCAATTTACAAAAAATGTTTGACAAAAATGTAGGGGGAAACCCCCCCAACCTAGATAGAATGCTTTAAAACCATAGTTGATACTCTGGCTATTTTCATGCCAATGTATCTCATTTTCTCAACAGTTATTGTGCTTTGTGGGTGTAATGTCTCCATTAAAATTGTGATAATACTCTGACATGCACTACACAAAATACCAGCTCATAAACTGTAGTGATAGGAAGTTAAAGTAAACTGGGAGAGAGTTAACAGTATGATGACATGAGCAGGGAAAGACAAGATGAGGATACTGTTGCAGAAAAATTTTACTAGCTAAAATAATTCCAATGTAGAAGAATCTATCTGTGTATCCCTGAAGACCAAGTCAGTGTGCTAACTTTATTTCAGTATCCTGGGACATGCTGGCATTTACCCTCAATATCTTTTGGTGGTTTTAATTTCTTTGCTTCCTTAAAATGCACCGTTCCTGTCCATTTGCAACAACAAGATATTCAAAAGTTGAAGGGACAGGACTGATGGAAATAATTTTTTAACACTTGTTTCTTCAGTCTAAAACCAGATCACAGTTCTACAACTTTCAATTGAGCTTGGTAATAATTTTAGTGCTTAACAGTCTAGAAAAATCTTGATTTTCTGTAAATGAACGTTTCCATTGTACCTAAATGTGCAGGCATGGAAAGCTTAGAGGCAGTGGTTTTTCTACAGTTATCGTGGATGCTGGTATTCAAGTATCTGGATCATTGTCTCGTGCCCTTCTGAAAAGGAACTTAAAACTCTTGTGTTGTCTCGACAATAGTCCTCCCCTGTAGGGCTTTTGGCGCTATTAAGTATAAACTGTGAGGAATATTTATAATATACAGTAACACCTGAAAGTAGGGATGGGATAGCTGAAGATGCAAGGCATAACACTCAGTTATAAAGCACTTTGTAAAGAGAAAAGGCCGGTAACCTTTCATTTGAAAAGCTCTAGTGCTAAGTGCAATGTATTTTATGGATAAAATTTGTCACTATGGTTATGATACAAAGAAGTGAAATCCACTATAGGTGAGAAGTGTTATCTAGCAAATTCTGAGCTGGAGGTAGAGGACTCTTTCAGCTTGTTCAGTGCCTTGGAATAATTCACTAATGAATGCTCTTCACCTGGAGAAATCCCAGTCTGAATTTTCATGCCAAGCCTAAATAAATCCTATTTACCTTTGTGCTCACTTCAAAAATAGGCAATAAAAAATGTGAGAAAGGTAAAATGAAGTGTCATCTCTTACCCACAAAGTTTTAAGGTTGCATTTTTTCTATGCCTTTTGGAGTGTGCTGCGTGTGCACCTGTTCAACAGTTATATTATTTCAGAATCAATTGTGAGAACTAATGTCAGAGATTCAGGTGATGCATGCTGTTGGTACACATTTCCACGTAAATGTATGTCATGCCAACAGTACTATAGCGGTATTACCAACACGGTCTTCTTCTTGTGAAAGAAATAGGGGCTGCTACACTAATGTACAAATATACGTAGAACATGTGTGTCCATTTATTACAGCTGAAGTGGATTTAGTAACTATGAACTGTTGGAGAATGATGTTGTGTGTTGTATTTTATTCGGGAAATAGGTACAAGATAGATAATGAAAGTTAACTATAGAAATACAACCTGATCCTTAGCCTGGAACAAATATTGCTGACAGACAAGAATGTAATTAATTTTAAATAAAATTTGCATGCTGATATTTATAAATCTGATGAAAAGGCTTTAACTTTTATTTTCATTATAGGCGGTTGTCCATAGAGCTCAGCAATTCATTCATATCTCTGAAATGTCTATTTGACATAATACTATTCAGCCTTTTACTGGATCAGGATATAGTGCTCCCAGCCCTGTATAAGTATGGTTTTCACTTCTGAATTCTATTTATATAATTTCCCCATACTTTTTTCTTTTAAAGGGCTCTGGTAATTCCTTGCTTTTCAGCCAATTTCATTTTGTATCTTTTAATGTGATTTGGTTCATTTTTGCTTTATTATTATCTAAGTGCAAACATCAGAAAATTTTTAGGAAATCTTAAAGAAAGAGGTTTTTTGCTAACTTATTGAGAAATCACTTTACTATTCTTCTAATTAAAAATTCTTGGCTGGACAAAGACCTGTGTACCCACTGTAATGCTGAAATGAAAACATTACTCCAGGCTGCGTAAAAGCAAAAAACAAACCACAAGCGTGAGATTTCTTCTGCTTTATCACCACCTGTACTTTTCTAATCCTGATACATTCCCAGGGTAGAAATTTAAATTGTAGGCAAAGGCCAGTAGAGTTTCTGGTGGGAATCTCTGAAAGCTGACTTTTAAGATCCCTTAAGACAGAGATAAAAGTGGGACCTTTTAAATATACCAAGTACTCACAATAGCTTTATTACCGCATTGCTACTCCACTCTGTAGATTGCACGAAGGCCTGGAGACTAATTTCAGGAACAGCCACAATTTACTAGCTATAGTAGCCCTCAGATGAATAGTTTCTTGTAAAATCAGTGGCAGCTTTATCCTACTGGAGCACAAATAAATCAGCTCTTATTATTCCACATTCATTTAATCCCGGGACATTAGTCAGCGAGACCTTTCTGCAGCCTAATAAACAGCAGCAGCAGCAGTTTTTCTTTATGAGAGTAGTTGTTCATCCTAAATTAGAGCCAGCATTAGGGGCAGGCAGAAACTTTTGCAGCATGATTTAAGGATATATAATATGAGAGTATAATAGCGTATGAAAACTGCACCCATGTGTATAAATATAGCGGGGTCATAATTTTGCTATATGTGAGTTACTTTAGGACATGTGGCTTGTTTTATCTGTATATCTTGAAAGTGTATATTTTTGCTGTGGTGAGTAATATTCATGTTATCTGGTTATTTCCCTGGATTTGGCAGTGGCTTCTAACATTGTACCTTAGCTACCTTCTGCAGGAGTAAAAATAGTGAAATGGAGACACTCATTCAAAAAGGTTATTTAACTGTATGTTTTTATTTCCATTTTACAACCCATAACCAAGTAAGCATCTCTGAGTTCATATTTACAAACAATACTTTGTTTTAAAATGTTTGGTAGTGTTCGTGAAAAGGACAGTATCTGGTCTTTTGAATATGTGTTCTCCTCCTAGTTACTGCAATATATGAATAAAATAGCTGTTGTTCCATTTAAAAGCTTTTATTTTTGAACTATTTTGACAAGTCTTTTTTTATGGATATCAGCGTAGGTCTAGCCTATAATTTACAATATGGATAAAAAATGGGTAGTGTTCAAACTGTAACATGAAACTTCAGAAATTCAGTTTTCAAGAAAGGAAGCTGTTTGCCTGATAGATATACAAGAGCTCCCAATCTCTTCGAAGATAGTGCTTTAGGGCTTTTCCTGGTTGAAAACTGTAGTTTCAGTTAAACTGCTTGGGATTATGTATTTGCTTGGATGATAGTTTCAAAGCAAAGTTCCAGAGTTGTGGAAGTGAAAATCCAGTGGAGTAGCTCAGGATCACATGGCTTGTGATGAGTTGCTTTGGATTAAGGCTTTTGAAAAGTTTTAGCATTTAATTTTTTCTGGTGAGTGCACTGCATCTATACTGCTGCCACAGTATGTAAATGACTGTTATTGTTATTTATTTGATCTGACTAACAGTCCATTACTAAGAATCTTCCAGTTGAAAAATGGTGTCTCTTGAAGTACTTATTTTATGTCAGTTTGGATACTTGAATAGGAAACAGAGGATGAGTTGCTGACTGTTCGGAAGTGATTTATATACATAATAATTTCATTTGCTTTTAGCTGACATATTTCAGTTCCACGATTACGCGAACTCACTCTTATGCCTGCACAAACATATATGCAAACATACATATGCAGACACAGGAAAGTGTACGCATATACCTTTATTAATTCCTACAATTTTATCATCAGCTATAGTCAGAATTTTTACAGTACTGGAAGTGATTTGCTGTTCCTTTATGTTCTCCATATAACCTGGATATTTTCTTCCATTTTTAAAATGGATTTTGTCTGTAGCTCTTGATTTCATTCTGTTATATTATTGAAATAAAAAATAGAGATTGATCTGCTAAGCTCTATAGCCTATACTATCTTGTTGCTTTGCGGTGTTTGCTTTTTAATTGTAAACATCCTTGCATCTTCTCTCTCTTTGTACCACTGATATATAATAAAAATCAAAATAAATCTGAGCACTGCTTTATGGGTTAATTGTCTGTTTGTGATTGAGTGGCTCTAGGAATCATATAATTGCTGCCAAATATCTGGATGAGCCTTTTAATGAAAATTACAGCTCTCATGCTTGCCAACAGTGCCAGGAAGACAGAGCAATTGGAGCAAAACCATAATTTAGTACTGTACTTCCACTCACTTCTTTCAAACAGAGAGTACAGCTAATACCTCTGTTTCTCTGTGGTTGACATACAGTACGGGAAGATGTTGATGCAAAATATCTGCTGTCCAAAATACTAACAACTATCAGGCTACTACTCTCATGCAGTTAGTATTTTCCAGGATTCTTCATTTCCTTTCATTCACATACAATGTCATTCTTGTAACAGTCCAGGAAAATACATGATATTTTTCCTCATGAATATTCTTTGAATAATCTTGAGTGGATTAAGAAAAGAACATCACAAATCTGTTTCTGAGCAAAAACCACCTGCACCCCTTTTTTTGGTGCTTACATTCAAGCTTCATCCTTCCTGCCTCTAAAATCTTTTTTCCTCTTTTTTGAGAGGTGTCCCATGTACGCCCTGCCTGCAGAATATGTGCCTGCCAGGATACCTGCAGAATATGCTTGCACAAAAAACATAGCAGAAAACTGAGGTTTTCTTCTCAAGAACATCACTGCTGCATTTTGCAGAGGTGCTGAGGGGCAGAATTCAGCAAACCTGTTCTTCCATGGGATTTATGTGCCTTGTAAGGTAGCATGACGCAGTGCTTAGGGACATGGTTTAGTGATGGACTTGGCAGTCGTGGGTTAATGGTTGGACTTGATAATCTCAAAGGTCTTTTCCAACCTCAGTAATTCTATAACTCTACGATCCTATGAAGACAGGGTCTTTATGCACTGGACTGGCTAAATGCTGTTCACAGTTCACCCAGGAATACAGGTAGCATGGGATGCACTGTTGCCCCTTCACATATCCCACCTTGGACAGCTGTGTACAAAATGTAGAACTCTCTCAGCCTTTTTCAGAAACTGACTGACCTTCTGGTAGCACTACCACAGTCCAAGGCAAATACTATGTCTGACTTCATTTAACTAATGTACTCAGGCCTTGCTTGTATAAACAGTACACCTGAATTCAGAGAATCTGTTTTGAAATTAATGAGACTAGGCACATGCACTTTCATGTTCGTACCTGCAATACCTCCCTTTAAATTGTAAGCCTAAATAATTTTGAATGTGTATCATGATGTATCATAACATGGGCTGCTTAGTGACAAATGAACTGCTTGCCTGGAGGAGCTAATATGTTTGAAGAAGAATAGCTGGCACTTGATGTCCTTCCTGCTGCACAGCAAAGACCAAGAAACAGGTTAGCAACCTAATGCAGAAGTCCTTATTATTTAGGATTGCAGTGCATGGTTGAAATGTGTACTGAGTTGCAGGCTGGAAGACATCCCCACATTCCCCTGGGAGAAGGTGCTATGGGGCATGTCCTCAGACAGTCAAAAAAAAAAAATTGGCCCTGTATTTTGTGACTCTAGAGCTTTTAAAGGTGAAACGCTATTTCCTTTACCAAGCTGTAGTACGTAGATCAGAACCTGACAGGGGCAAAGATTGCCTTTACCAGGCTGTCCACACCTTCTCAAGAGGCTGGCAGTGACCTGCATTGGAGGGGAAAAACTGAGGCAGGCTGGCAGGCTGGCCACAGCCAGAAAAGGGATTTCAGTCCACCAACACAAAAAGGGGGAACTGGAGGACACTCTTGATTTTTATTTTATTTTTCACTTTCTCTCCAGCTCATTTTGATTCTGTCTGTGAAGAATAACAGTCTTTTATGACATCCAGGGTTAAATTTCCAGCATGATACAAGAATTAGTTACATACTCCTCCCCATAGGAGTAATGAGTTGTTCAGCTCAATGCCTGCATACTATGCTGAACATTTACCCCCAGGGTCTCAAGTATCAGTGAGGAGGGAGGGTGAGAGCTCAGGAGACTTCTTCAGTTTGAGAGATCCCAGGACAGGAGAATGGAAAATGTCAATTATTGCATGTGATGGAGAGAAAAGCTCAGGACTGAAATAACAGGGGGACTGCAGTTTAGGATTAAGTAACATTGCCGGAGTGGTCTGGGGGAGGCATAACGTAATGTGTACTCTCACTGTGCCCTGCTCTAGCTGCTCTAATCTGTGACCCTTTGATCCTGCATGTTGGACAAGGGCAAAACCAACGATGTCATGGTAGATTAAACAAATTAGGCAAACCCAGTTTTCAACACTCGTTTGCATATGCATAGCTCGCTGGGGAATCCTCCATGGGCAAAGGCAAGTATCCAATTTGCACACTCAGATTTTGCCTTCATTTTCTGCATTGGCTCATCACATGCAAATGTATGCATTCAGTTGCATGCATCGAGGTTTGGAAATCATTCCTCTGGTTTCAGGGAAGAAAAAGGCAGAATAATAATCACTCACCCACCCACCCCTCCCTCCCTGGCCTATTGTCAACAAATTTCAATTCATCACTGTTGATTTTGCTGAAACCTACTTTGGAATGTTACAGCTCGGATTGATGTTATCCAATGCCATTTTTATCAGGGTTTCACGGTGCAGTACAGAGTATTCAGGGGAGTCACTGCAGGCTGCTGGTGTCCATGATTGCCTCTGACATGTACAGCTGAAAGGACTCTTATTCCAAGAATGATCTTCTTTTTTAGACTGTATTGAGTTGGGACTGATTTTGATAGCCAGTTTCAGTCAAGAATCATAAAGTTATTGCACATTTAAGACTGTCAGTATGAGAATCATTCTCTGTCTCTCTCTCCCTCCCCCTTCTCCCCCTTTCACTGTTCTTTCCCCTCCCTTTCTCTCTTTCATCATTTCACAGGACTGCAAGGTTACAGAAAGGTCTAATCAATTGTCAAACTCTCTTTTATCTCTGAGAAGGTGGTCAAAAAATCTAACTGCCCTGCTGTAGGGGGTTCTTCTGACTACACAGCACCCTTTTTCACATACAATGCTACCATGATTAATGTCCTCCCACCTCAGACCTTGTTAAAACCTGTTCTTTAAAGCAGGCTGGTGCACCACAGTGAGAGCAAGAGCAAGGTTGCATAAATCAACGTGTTCTCACAGCCCCCAGGATATCCATTATAGATGCCAGCTGGATGACTGGAAGATAGAGAAAAATGAATATTGTATCCTGTGGCCTTTTGCTTCTAATGACCACTTTTCAACATTTTTGAAGGCATGATTAAATTTTGATAACTGGGGAAGTCACTCTGAGCGGGCTGAAATAGAGATAAATTGACTGAGGGTCTGACATCCCAGTGGAGAGCAGGCAACTAATTAGTGTGTGAATCGCACTCTGAAAGAGATGTAAAAGTGAGGCTGGTTTAATCAGAGGAGCTGCTGAGGTACAGGAATAGTCAGGGATAATAGCGGCCTAGGTAGAAATCACAGGCTCAATGAGCAGCTTTTTCTGTCTGCTTGATTGGCAGCCACTGACCTAGTGTCCAAAACCTTTGAACTCTTACAACAGTAACAGCCTTGTCAAGGTAATTTGCTTGCAGCTTTCTATGACCAGTTATTTCAGCTGTGCAGCTGGGACACCCAATTTGAAAGGGCACTTTGCTCCTCTGCTGCAGTGGAAGCTGGGTGGAACAACCTCATTATTTTTGATGACTTTAGTTTTGAACCTTTTCTCCCCCCACCCCACCCCCCGCACCTCTCTCCTCCCCAGTGCACTCCATGCACTGCATACGTACCCTCTCCCTGGGGACCTTGCTGTGTGGATGAAGTGTCAGATCAATTTAGCTGTTGATTGCAGCAAGGTAAATGGGGGCAGGGAGAAGGAAAAACCCCTACCACCCTGCATAACACTGGTTTTACTGCAGGAACAGAGCTTCCTCAATGCCTGACAAGGTGATGTTGCTGGACATATGAAACATAAGCGTACCTGGAGTTCTTTTTGCTGGATTTAAAGGAATTAAAGACTACATATTTAATCCCTTTAATGAGCAGCTGAGAAAGCCTTCATTTAGTTGGAAATGAAGGGTAGCACACCAGTGCAAGAGATAACTAAAACATTTTTTCCTGTAATGCTTTGTATGTACCCAGTGTACGCATGTAGAATTTTGTTTGTGGTAGCAAAAATGTTCTGACTTAAACTGGTGTTTAGGGGAATAATAATAATTCCTTGAAGCTGCAGTAGCTAGTGAGGCAGGTTTCTTTTTCTTTTTCTTTTTTTTTTTTTCTTGTAGGGAGGGAGGGTAGATGAAGAGAGAGAGTGAGATGATAGAGCAGAAAGCTTGCTGTCTTATTCCATTTGGTAGTGTGAATTAGTGTTGCTCTGAATTATTTTTTTGCCTGGGGCAGACTAGTTTCTCTTTTTAAACTGATCAGTCCCCCTGGGTCTTGTATTATACCAAGGACCAGGATACCTGATGTGACTGGGTTTTGATGTGACAATGTACTGTTTCTGCAAAGCCTTCAGCTAGGATTTTCAAAACCCCAATTTTTTCACATGAAAATGAGGGCCGGTTGTAACTTGGCATACATAATTAGACACCCGCTGTATATTAATACTTTATTACTAGGTGGTTTAGTCTAGTGGTAGCTTGGGGCATGGCTACATGAGTAAGGTATCTCTGCTGCTGATTGATGACATGCTGGCTACTCCACGGTCCTTGCCTGTGCCCACACTCTCACCTGCAGTACACGACTGGAACCGCATTTATGCCCAGACCTATCTCCAGAGAGCAGTATGCAGTATATCAAGGCAGGATCATTCCTGACCCTTTAGGGCTGTGATTGTGTCTCTCTTCCCATTTCTTTCCGAATGGAGGAGGGTTTATTTGTCAAACACTGGTGGAAATACTTCGAGCCCACTTACAGGCCACTGGTGTTGGTTCCTAAAATAGGTATTTTTCAACTTCTGTGACTCTGTCCTCTCACTATGGAGTCATGCATCAAGAAGCACATGAACATGCATTTCTCTATATTCTTAAAAGCTAGAGTGACAACTTTCACGTCCTTACCAGAAATCCGTGACTGCAATAACTTGCCTGAGATGTCATAAAATTCTTAGGGAGATTAGGAAAACCTTGATCTATGTTGTTTAATTTTTTTTTGTGATTGCTGGAAAAGCCCTACGGAAGCCAAGGAACTCAGGTGTTTCGCTGAATGAGGGTCAGAGTGCTCAGAGTTCTCATTTCCTTGATCGCTAGTATCACTACTCAAAATAAATAGGGAAAACAAGGTACAGAAAAATTAAGTGTTTTGTCTAAGGCCACACATAAGGTCAGGCATAAAGCAAATTGTTAAATTGTCATGGAATAATTGTTGGCTTTCTTTCCTGATCAGTTTAGGAATATTAAAAAGAAATAATGAAATCTTAAAATTTCTAACTAGACTGGGAGGAAAGAATTTGACTGGTGTGTGTGTTAAATGAGACTTCAACTCATGACTCCTTGTTGACCTGTAAAGTAGTGTTGCTTCAGTACTGGGAGCAACAGCCCCGGAAATGAAATTAAAAAAAGAAACCCAACAAATCCACTACAACTAGAAAAACAACGGTTTGTAGTGAAAGTTATTTATGCGTCAGGACATCGGCTTCTATGAAAAAACAAGGGACTGGCATGCCACAAATATGGGAATCTTCTATAAATATTGCTCATAACAAACCAAGAATTAAAAGATGAGCTATACAGCTGAAGCACCTAAAAATAAATGATTTTGGTGAACGTATATTCATGGTTCAGAATGAGATATGTATTTGAACAGACATATATCTACAGCAATGATGATTACATGGGCAAACAATGTTTGAAGTGCAGAGCTACTTACAACTGTGTTAATATCAGTGGAACATAATAAAAAATAAGAGTTTCAGTTAGTGATCTTTCTTTTTCTACCAGTTTTCCTTTCATTGATTTCTGACTTTGCTGTCAGGTTCTGTGGCAAAATGGTTCTGAAGGTGTGAACAATAAAACCAGACACCATAAATTTGTGTAGGCCAGGCAACTGTGATGACTTAACTGCTACTTTAGCAAAAAGGCCATTATGTTAAATTATTAAAAACAACACCTGCTGTAATTTATCAGAATTTTAGCCATTACTGCATTAAAAAAAAAAGAAAAAAGAAAAAACAGGCAATTTTACAATGTTTGGTGTAACGAATATCAGCAGGGGTAGTTTGAAGTACGGTACAATGGTGGTAGAGATAGGATTATGTATTTACATCAGGCTTACCAGTCCTTACAGCTTTATCTTTTGTGGCTGAAAGACTTAGAATAAATATGCCCTTTGTACCCATTTTAGAGGAAAGAAAGAAGAAGGGACCGTCATGACTTGGGACGAGACTTTGAGACGAGGAACTGCAGTTCCCACTCTCCCATGCTGTTGTTAATAGTTCTACTTTTTTTTTCTGATGCACAGCATTTATGTGATTGTTAAGGCCATGTGAAGGCAGTGCCAGTTGCTCGTTTGTCAAGGAAGGTAACTGCAAACAAGCTTTGTCGGGGTGTGGGTGATCTCTGCCTGTCTTTAAGATCTTGTCCATCCAAACTCTGAAAGTAGTAGGTTTTATTATTATGGTGGTCTTTCAGAAGGCAAGCCTTATGTTGAAAGACTCATGTCTTGCCATTTATGGGTACCTGGATATTTCAACTATAGCAGATGAGTTTTCTAAGAAGTACCCCAGAGACATGGATGAGTCTTGAGAGATGCTGTTCAGCAGAGGAGAAAGAATGTATATGATACTGATTGGCACTCCTTTGAAACCTCTGCTTTGACTAACTGAAATGTTTTCATGAATGAAATAAAAGCAGTTAGATGACCAGTTTCCCAGTGCTCTACAAGGAACTTACTCCTTTTGCTTTTAGGCAGAACCAGACTTTCTCAAATAACCACACAAAATGGAAGAAAGCTGGAGTCAGAGTCATATGTAGCTGTACAAAGGGCCTTAAACACTGATTTCACTATGTGTGCAAGTTATGATGCACTATTGCACAATCCCCTTACTCATACTTTAAGAAAGGATGAGGAAGCAGAAAAAGTAGGAAAAAAGCTATGACAGAAAATGGCATTGCTACCTGGGACTATGGCAATATTGTAAAGCAGGATATCAAAACAAGATTTTGCAGTGGCTCTATTTCCTTTGTCCTGATGTGTTTCGAAAGTGTATCTATTTACATACATGCACATGTATAAAAACATGTGTTTCAGTACACGTGCATCTTCACATGGAGATACATAATTGAATCAATTAATTCCATTTAATAACAATCTATAAAATTTTGTGCCTTAAATGGCTCATTTTAAAGCTGTCATAATGTCAATTCAATTAAATGATACTGTATTATTATTCCTCACCCTATGTGCAAAATCTAGTGAAAACATCACTGAAATTGGAAGAAAACATTCTGAACATCATTGGAAAGGAGTGTTTGATTAGAATCAGAACAGTGCCTTTCAAAACCTCTGACAGGTAAATGATGAATATTTACAGATATGCTTTCGTTATATAATGTTAATTCAAAGAAAGAAGCTCAGACTACCCATGGGGCTTTAAAAATACCATAATATGTATTCAAAGACTAAGATAATTGGGACATACATTTCTCAGAAAAACAAAAGCTTCAACTGATTTTTGACATTTCTTTTACAAGCACCTAAAGCCAATCTGGAATTTGTCCCAACTCCTCATTTCTGTATTAATGCAGAGAATGATGAAAAATATCTTTATCTCACTTCATACCAAATGCTAAAGATTTTTTTTGAAGTGCAACTTGGGCTAGAATTATTGCAGTTTTTGAATCCTGTTTTCTTGGAGATTTACAGCTACCACAGTCTCCAAACTGAATTTGCTGATATTACACAGAGTTAACTCCTCTGTGTGGTAGGCCAACACATTTTGACAAATTTGATGCTCAGTCACTGGTAGAAAAAAGGAAGACCTCTTTTAAAATGCTACAAGGATGTAGATAATTACATAGCAGATTTCTTAAACATTTTTAACCAAGTGAATTACATACTGATTGGAAAACACAGGGCTAGAGCAGAGAGAAACATGGCATTGGAAATGTTCAAAAGAAAAGATAGAACAGTAATTGGCACCAAAAAAAGAAAAAAAAGAAAAAAAGAAAAAGGTGATCTAATGTACTTCTATGACATCTATAGCAGCTGATAAGTGAGCAGTCAAATTTACAATCACTCTCATGTTGTTACGTGGCATACTCACATTCATACATATATCCAATAAATATTCAGTAAATGACTCTATCCTTACAATCTTTAAAGCTAAAAAAATTATGTATAGCTTTTAAACTACAAATCATTATTGGTAACCTGGCTGAAGATCTTGATCCATACTCAGGGAATTATGTGAGCCCTTCTGCATCTTTGAAGCACAGGGCTTCTGCAGTCAAATCAGGTTTTTAGTTTGAAAATTAAGTTGAAGTATGAGGTTAAAGAGCTGAACAGTG
The DNA here is from genome assembly GCF_023634155.1 of Falco peregrinus. Lineage (NCBI taxonomy): Eukaryota > Metazoa > Chordata > Aves > Falconiformes > Falconidae > Falco > Falco peregrinus. The sequence continues at coordinate 44,091,254 of NC_073739.1, read as the reverse complement.
ACTTACTTTAGTGAACTATGGGGCCAATTTCTGAAGAGGGCTCACACCCACTTGTGTGTGAGGGAGCACAGACTAGTACAGCTTATGTAGAAACTATTAATGTGAAGGGTTGATCTATCCTCAGGAGCAATGTACATGGTGCTTTTTGCCAGACAGTAGTGAGAAAGAATAAAGCATAACCTGCGAAAACTTGAATATAGCAATGTACTGTCTGGTTGGACCCCAGAAAGTATTTGACAAAAAAGTTGAACTGATTTTTGATTTCAGCTAGAGATACAGTTGTTAACTCATGCGTTAACACTATTTCTCCATCAAATTAATGCTCTTCAAAATAAAGCATCCCTTCCAAAATTTTGAATGCTATCTTGTACGCTCATTTTTTACAACCTATCATACAGAAATAATGATTTACAAGTTCTCTACAGTGGTATCCTGAGGACATCTTAAATAATAACATTAAATTATCAGTACACCTGTTAAAATGCACAATCCCAACAGCACAGAAGTTATTGAGTTTGTTTGTTTGTTTTTGTTGGTTTGTTTGGGTTTTGTTTGTTGGTTTTTTTTTTTTTTTTAATTTGGACATCATGAAACCACAACTTGTTCTCCTACTGTCATAATATTAATCTTTGGTTGATCTTGAAGAGTAATCTGTGTTCCTTTAACTCCTTATTTCAGTATTGACAAAAGTGGCTGCCAATAAAACTACTCTATATCTTGCAAAGCTTCATGAGGATATATCAGAGGAGTTTTCCAGGCTGAAAGAACACCTCACTTTAGTATAGTAGTTATTTTTTCTCATTTCTTGTGTGACCAAACAGGGCAGGTTTTGGTATTTTCTGTGTGTGGATACTTACAGTATAAAATACATTAAAGCCAAGTTGTGAATATAGATAGGAAATTTTATGGACTTACCTATGAAGGGTTAACACTGAAACCCTGAGCAAAATAATTAATGGAGTTTCCTTGCCCTTGGAAATGTGCCTGGGCTCAGCTGGAGAGAATTATGCTGTTAAGAAAGGGTCTATGAGAGAGCTTGAATTCTTGCTACTATCTTGTTTCTATGTTGACCTGGGAAACAGGGTGGGGTGGAGGAGAGGGTAGAGGGAGAAGAATAGGAATCTGAGTTGGAATCTGGCTGTGAAAAGTCCTTTTGACTCCATTTAGTGGGCTATTACTTCTTCTAACCTTAGCTTTCCTTAGAAAATGGCCAGATTGATGGTAGTGGATAAGTATTAGATCTAACAGTTAAATAAAGATAATTTTAGGCTATTATAATAAAATTCAGAAAGTAGAAAGGAAGATCAAATACCTATGATGCAATCAAGGAGAAAACTGGGGTTTATGCAGATAATATAAAAATACAGAATAGTGAAAGGACGGGAAATCCCTTTATTTCTAGGGCTGGTTAATTGAGGTCACATAATTAAACGTTACAGCTGTCAGGGGGGAAAGCAAGTTGTATTGCTTCTGGCATGGAGCTGCCAGTGACTGTCACTGGGTACCCCTACACCTTTTTGAATTGTCAAGGAATCATCTTGTCCTGGTTTCAGCTGGGATAGAGTTAATTTTCTTCTTAGTAGTTAGTACAGTGCAGTGTTTTGGCTCTGATGTGAGAACAATGCTGATGGCACACTGATGTTTTTAGTTGTTGCTGGGTGATGTTTATACTAAATCAAGGACTTTTCAGTTCCTCGGGCCCTGCCAGCCGGAGGGCTGGAGGGGCATGGCACAGTGGGAGGGGATATGGCCAGGACAGGTGACCCAAGCTAGCCAAAGGCATATTCCATACTGTATGACACCATGTTGAGTATATAAACTAGAGGAAGAAGAAGGAAGGTGGGGACATTTGGCATTATGGTGTTTGTCTTCCTGAGTAACCGTTACACATGATGGAGCCTGGGTTTCCTGGGGATGGCCGAACACCTGCCTGCCCATGGGAAGTGGTGAATGAATTCCTTGCTTTGCTTTGCTTGCTTGCACAGTTTTTGCTTTATCCTTTTTCCCCACCTTTCCATTTGCTATTTTTACTATTGTTAGTATTATTGTTATTATTGTTGTCCTTACCTCTTTATTCTGTTTAAATTATTAAATTGTTCTTATCTCAACCCTTGACTTTTACATTCCTTTTCTGATTCTCCTCCCCATCCCTCTGAGTGAGGGGGAGTGAGCAACTGGCTGTATGGTGTTTGGTTGCCAGCCAGGGTTAAACCATGACAGTCCTTTTTAGTGCCCAATGTGGTGCTCGAAGGGTTTGAGATAACAACAGATTTTATTGGAATGTGCTAGTTTGAATTTAGTTTATAGTTATTATTGCTGCTTAGCTATTGAGGGGCAGGTTTCTGTGCTTACCATGAGGCTTGCTTGCTTGCCTTACTCTGAAAGTCAGGTTCACATAGATGAGTTATTTAACTGTGTAAAAACCAGACTGCCATAAAGCCAAACATTGTTATCTGGGTTTCTAGCTTGGAATCCTTTGCAATGTTTTGAGGAAAAATCCGTTCTTGCATACATGCTGTTTGGTAAGTTTTAAGCCACTAATAGAATGTAAGTCAGTGGACCATCTCCACCATATGCTATTGCAAAATACATAAAGACAGCAAATATTCAGGGTGGATGAGGAGAACATGTTAGGCATGTAATGGCCATCAGCCTGCATTCCCTTGGCTGATACTCTTGAATGCTGTGTCTGCTGTGGTAAGAAGCTGCAGTGGCACATCCAAACTGAAAATATAACCGATGTTCCTGTACTGACTGCTATTGATAATGCCTCTTTGTGTGTGTGTGTGCGCGCACACTGTTGTACTGGAACAGTAGCTGCCTTTCCCAGCACCCTGATTTTCAGTCCATCTTGTTTCTTTACTTTTTTTCCAGGATGTACAGATGGAAAAGTATTATTGGGTCATCTAGTCTTAGCTTTGCTATCACCTGACTCTAAATGCTTCTGCTACAAGATTGTGGATATTGTAGTTCACAAAAAAAGGTTGAAAAAGGGAAGGAAGTAGTAAATCATCTACTTTATGTTGCAGACTCTATTTCTTTTGCTAAAAATTTAAAATATGACAACAGCTTTTTTCTATTTCTGCTATTCTGTTGTATTTTCTATTTACTGTTGAAGGAAAACTATCTCCAGCAAAAGGGGAGAAGCCAGAAGGAAAAGGATACTCAGAACATCATTCCTCCACTGAGAAAACAAAGTCAAATAATCTCTGCTTACAGCCTTTACTCTGACTGCCACCATTGCTAAGAAGAGAATAAGCTGTGTCAGCAGCAGTTATAGGTACGGCTGTCAAAAGAGCAGGAAGGTATCAGAGAAAGGTGAGTAGATGGTGTAATTATGTCTAATTCCATACACAGAATACAATTACGGACAAAAAATTTAACAGTAGAATGTAAAAGAGTATGTGTAGTCTAAATGTACCCAAGACTGTGTACACTCAGTGTATGAGGATATTCTCAGTCATAGCCGGCATCTGTGCCATCTGATACATGCTCCAGGAAGCTAGCTTGAAGAGCAGCGAGCACTCCCAAATAGTTCAGCACATATATTGGGTAAACATGAAGAGATATCACCCTTTATTGCTTTATTCCTTGCGAGGGGAAGTGGTTCTAGTGTGAGCATGAAACCTGATCATGAGACAAGGTAGGAACCCCCCCCACACACACACTTTTGACACTTACACACCTCCTCTCATATCAACTAACAAGTGTCATAAGAAGATTCCTTGTGAGTCCCAAAATGACACCAGTAATGGGCATGATGCTACTCCTTGGAAATACCATTGCAGAATCAAGTTGCTATAGGAATGCTTTCACACAGCTGTGCACAGGGAGAAAGAGGTGAACAGGGAGACAAATTCTAGTGCTGGTCTTGAGCACTGAGTGAAAGTAGTAGCTGCATCTTTCTTCTCCATATGCACATTTAAACCCCTGAGCTCCAGATGCCTTGGTATAGCAATGTATAACATATATGTGTATGTTATACGTACATATAAATATTCAAGAACAGTGCAAAGTCCTATATAAACGATGGCTTTTTAAAAAATAGGAGAAAGTCTGTAAAACCAAACCAACCAAACCCTCACCCAATGAAAGTAACTGACTACTTATTTTACTTGAAAAATACATTGAGATCTGAGACCAAATTCATGTTGATTATTCATGTGGATGATTCCCAGGGTGATGAAACCCTTCAAATTCTGGCATGTGCAGTCTCCATTATAGTTACCCTGGCTATTACATTAGTACTAGGCTGGTCAAAGTAGAATTGTCCCCTCAAAGACCATCAAAGGCAAAGGAGTGGAGAGTTATATACGAGAATGCTGGTCCTCTGGGTGTCATGTATTTGCTTACATGGGTGTTTGTGTTTATTCATTTACCCATATAGCTCATCCTGTGTTCATGAGCAGGACATTCTGTGGAATGGGAAATTGTTACTCCATCACTCTTGACTGACTATGGTTCCTGTAAGGACTGCCAATTCTGGATAGTTAAATCAAGTTGCCTAAAGTAGAAGCCTTCTGTTCAGAAATGCATGATCTTTTCTGTTTTGAGCTAGTGTCTGATGGATTTCACTATGAAACTGTATGGATACTAACCTGCTGCCTCCTGTGGGTGCCTGTGAAGCAGAAGCAGCCCAACAGGTCATATCAGGTAGTATTTCAAGATCTTTTCAGCATAATTTAAACTACTGTTGACTCAAATGCTTTGGTACCGAGCTTTTCAGCCTCATTCCAGAGCTCCTTATAAAGATGGACAGAGAATGATGGGTGAGAGCTTAGGCACTGTGGGAAGTTGCCAGAATTAAGCTTTCTGAGACCACGAGCCTCCACTTCTATCCCTGTTCTTTGATCTTAGTTCTGTGTAACCTGGTTTTCTTCTATCTTTTCTCGATGATAGACACTCGTATTTATGCCTAAAGGAAGGGTCAGGAATGATTTGGCTTGCATATGGGTTTCTCAAGAAGCACTATTCTGTTAATCTAGCTAGGGTGATCTTCAGACTGTATATAAATCATCTTTGATTGCCTGGTTACTTGAACTTGTTTAATAAACATCTGGCCCTTTTTCTAAAACACTGGAAATGTAAGGGTATTTTCAGTGGGACACTAATGATTTGTCTGTACCAGGTGTCTCTCTGTTACCAAGATATCCGGGACTACATAGCTTTTGCAATCACAAAATTATGGAATGTATGAAGTCATCTGGTTTGATCTGCTCAAAGCAAAACCAGTTTTGAGGTCTGTTCAGGTTGCTGCAGTTGTCCAGTCTAATTTGTAGTATCTCCCAAGATATTCCACAGCTGCTTTGAACAACCTCTTTTGATATCCGACCATCCCCACTTGACTTTTTTCCTTGTATCTTATCAGAATTTCCCTTGGTGGAGCTTTTGTCCATGGCCTCTCATCCTTTCACTTTGTACCTCTGAGAAGACTCTGGCTTTGTCAAAGTAGTCAAAGCCATCAGTTATCTGATCTCTCCCTAGCTTTCCCTCCCTTCTTCATTCAGGCTGAAAGAACTTAATGGATAATTGTGTTGCTTCTGGTCTGCATCAAAGTTTGTAAGTGAGATGTGCATTCAGTGCCTTGCTGATTCTGCTTCTTTGCCTCATTGTAACTTATATAATGATGATGCTGACAACTGAAACCTGTTGGAATGAATTTTTATTACTCTGTCAGCTTCCTTCGTGTTAGATAAAACCTTGTGAGTCCTGTATCTCTAGACAAGTGTAATTCTTTTCCAGTCTTTTTGTACCTTGGGTGTCTCTCTGCAACTGCCATTCTGTGTACCCATCTACTGTGATCAGCTTTGGGCCCCTCACTGCAAGAAAGACATTTAGGTGTTGGATTGTGTTCAAGGAAAGGCAATGAAATGGTGAAGGGTTTAGAGAACAAGTCTTATGAGGAGCAGCTGAGGGCACAGTGGTTGCTTAATCTGGAGAAAAGGAGGCTAAGGGGAGGCTTTATTGCTCTCTACAACTACCTGAAAGGAGGTTGTAGCTTGGTGGGTCTCCCAAGTAACAAGGAAACAGGACAAGAGGAAACAGCCTCACGTTGTGCCAGGGGAGGTTTAGATTGTATATCAGGAAAATTTTCTTCACTGAAAGGGTGTTGAATCACTGGAACAGACTGCCTAAGGAGGTGTTTGAGTCACCATCCATGGAGGTATTTAAAAGGCATGTAGATGTAACACTTAGGGGACATGGTGTAGTGGTGGACTTGGTTGGAGGTGTTAGGTTAATGGCTGTACTCAATGATCTTAAATTTGGTCTTTTCCAGCCTAAATGGTTCTGTACTTCTATTCATTACAGAGTGATATTTTCCTATATCATATATATATATATCTGTATCATATATATATCCTATATCATATATATATATATAGTGTGTGGTCATTTGCATAAGTGAAGCAAGTAGAAGATATGCAGTAACTATATGGAATCTGATATGGTCATGATATTACTGATTATTTTGGCTTCTGAAAGTAAAAAAAAAATCATGCTAAACTGCCTAGATGCCTGAGTAATTCACTTGCTTTTCATATCTCAAAGTATATTTTACTCATTCCTTTTTTAAAAAACATCCTTAAAAAGATTTTTTAACATACTCAGTTTTGACTGCACATCTTCAGAGCTATTATGTAATGATTAGCTCAGTTTATTTTCTCACCAGTGTTAGCCTGTTTGCTAGGCACAAAGGACAAACTTGTCTTATAAATCCTGTGTTAATTTCCACAGAGAATTAAGATTAGCTGAATACAAAGAATACATACCAGCGTTTCATTTCTCACTTTTCATCAGTGCCATCAGAACTTTATTTTGTACTAAAAAATGTAAGGAAAATAGAAACAGTCTTTCCAACACACCTAACCACACAGAAAAGCTTGAAAGCGCAATCTTAATTTAATACGTGCCCAGTTCTGCATGTTTCTAATCCACTTCCTCAAGAAGATACATCCTACTTTTCATAACTGTTCATCCTCTGAAATAAACAGTGATGGGCACATGGAGCTCCAGTGGCCCACATTCAGTTTAAAAATTACGAAAAAATACATTATCGTTCTACGAACTAGCATAAGAAGAAGGCTTAACATCTACAGATGAGCTGTTGCTCCCCAAGTATTCTCTACCCTGACTTTTTTTTTTCCTGCATGGGAAATGATGTAGGTAGAAATAAACAGTAAAACCCAAGGAAGATATGGTCACTTAAACCAACCTCACTGAGATAGTCAGTTATTTTACAGTATTACTGCCTATTTAAAAACAAGTTGGGATGTTTTCTGTTTGTTTGGTTGGGATTTTTTCCCCCCTTCCCTACCTGTGGCAACTGCCTAATTAATTAAATTAATTGATCCTGCCTTTGCAGTTTTTTATGATTCTGGTACAAAGCAGCTAAACTGAATAAAATGCTTCTACTCGCATTCATTTTGAATTTTGAAACAAAATAATAGAATGTATGTTGCTGATCTCCATGATGTTCACTGCAGCTGAATGGTAACATCACAACATTTTTAATGAAACCTGGTGCTCTTTTTGGCAACTCCTGCAGACAGCTCACATACTTTTTAGAGAAGGAGTTGTCTGCCCTTGTGTAAAGTATGGTTTCCTTGCAGAAAGGCTGAAGCTCAGAAGTAAGTAGCTTCCTTCAGAACCAGTGTAGCTGCTCGTACAGGAGGTCACACTGCACCTTTTCTATGGACACCGAGTTTGAAAAGCTATCAGTCTTTGTGAGCTTTGAACAAGAAAAAGAGAGGAAAAAAGGCAGCAGAGATAGCAGTAAGGCACAAGGCCTTACAGCATGAATGCCAAAGGACTGTTGATTAGAAAATATACAGCCAAGGTGTTGTTACAGTAGAGGAAAAATTCTATTCTCTGTTTTACAGTGCAAATCACAGCCTCACAATAACTTGAAAACAGACTAATTTGTGGAGTACACTGACAGGTTCTTTGCTTTCCTTCTTTATCCATCCCTTCTTATCTGTCCATGTCTTAGAGGCCAAGCAAATAAAATCTTCTGAAAAGGTCTGCCTGAGAAAGAGGGAATCCTTTCATTTTCCTGACAGGCAATTCAGGTCCTCCCAACTTGCATAATTCCCAGTGGCTGCTAAGATTATCCTTGGAGTACTGCAACTTCTGCTCCTGCCAAACACAAAACTGACGTAATTACAAGACATAGATTGAGATGTTTCTATATCTTCAGCCACCCATAAGGACAAGTGAAAACCTAGGACACAAGAATCTTGCAGAAAACACCCTTTCTTTTGATTGAACACCTTTTGAAATTGCCCTCATTATGGTGTGAGGTAGGTTGCCTATCAAAGTGATCTGTTAGAGATTGCCACTTGTGATAAAATCCATTCAAAAGTGGAGGCTGGATTAAACTGTATAGCAGGTCAAATGACACTAGTTAGAGAAATGAAGAGAGGTACTTCAGTCCAATGATTCTCTGGGAAGTTAAGCAACAACAACAACAAAAAAAAATTGATGAATACAAATGCACAAAGATCAGAGAAATGAAAAACTGTCAGGGTCTGGTAAGGAAGATCTCCAAGCACTTCCTCCTTCCAGGCTCCACTGAGCAGAACCAGCTATTCAGTCATGGGAAGAATGATGAAATCTCAAAAAATAAACATGACGTAGTTTGGAAGCACCTAGATGGAGATCTTTACACACTTGCTGTCATCTGGGTGTCCCTAGATTATCCCACTGTTCTCAATGCCATCCTGCAGCCTAGAAGAACAGCTTTTGAGCTCATTGTCAACAGTGAGGTCTGACTGTTAGGGATTGTATGGAATGGGGGGGTTCAGAAGAAACCCCACTCCCTGTTCAGTCAAAGCCCTGTGCAAAATTCAGCTCATTTTATGGACGAAAGAAAGATAGGTGGAGACAACACAAGGCTCTAGCATTATTGGCTCTAATCACCCATGAATGGACAGTCATTCTGATGAGCCTCCTCACTTTGCGGAGATCACGGAGTTCAACAATTAGCTTTCTCTTAAATACAAGGCAGTTGTCCTCATTGACCTACGACAAGGACAAGGCACAACATGAAAACCCTTCGGAGCAGTCAAGTGAAAATGTAAGGGAGGCACACTGGTTTGAAATTTGTTTCTTTTCTGGGGTTTCCTTTGATGACTTTCTGCTCATCATTTTTTATTTCAGAGTATGAGGACCAATCAGTCAGCTGTGTGCTTTTTCTTTTTGCTGAACAGTACTTGGAAGTCAACACTCACTGCAGGTTATAGAATAAAACAAAAAATGGAAACACTATGCTGCAGGTTATTTACAGATTGCTGCTAAGCAAATTTAATCACAGACTTCTGTAACTCTATCATCATTTCCCTTGATAAGAACATCACAGACTTGAATTTTGTAAGGAAGGGGAAAAATAGTTATAATCCACTTATAACAGTAACAGTCATTTCTGCTGTGATGGGAAGAGGCGTTGTGTTAGGGCCAATACATTAGACCAAGTTTTGCATGGCAGCTGGGACTCTTAATTGCCATTAAAATTCCCATGGCATTTCCTTGAGAAGCTGAGCCCCTCAAAGAATCTTTCATTTTTGGCCCTATTGAGAAGGCAGGATACATCATAATCATCTTGCTTAGTCGCCTCCTCATAATTCTTCACACACAACAAATGTTTGAAGTACAGTAACACATATCTTGGAGTTCAGTGCAAGCGCTAGGTTACCCATGTGTGTGGTAGATCATAAGAAGGTTTCCAATTACGATAATCAGTTACCTGGGAGGTTCAGTATGTCTTCTCTCCTTTTAGACCTGAATTTACCTTCATGTTTTGGTAAGAACCATCTGCTATTCCATCTATCATAATTTCTTTCTAGCCAACAGAGGTGAATTAATAATTGCCAGAAAAGCTGGAAAACAAATGTGTGGCTAAGGAATAACCATTGCAGGCTGCAGTTTGAGGTCATCAGGGTCCCAGTGCGTATGTGTATCATTGTCAGTTTGCTCATGTAATAAAGCAGAAAAGCAGCTGAAAACCTGTTTCTTCTTTCTTGCTCATATCACCCACTCTGTTCTTACTTTGATTTTCCAGTTAAAACTTAACAGTGGCTTTTGGCAATAAACTTCCTAATTATAATTATCACTTGTGCTCTGTTCTCATGGTATCTCATTTTTCAAAACTCCACTAATGTTGCTCTGTGTATTTGGTTTGTGTAGCAAGGTTTTGGTAGTGGTGGGGGGTTACAGGGCTGGCTTCTGTGAGAAGATTCCAGAACTTTTCCCCATGTCTGACAGAGCCAGTGCCAGCTGGCTCCAAGAGGGAACCGCCACTGCCAAGGCTGAGCCTGTCAGTGATGGTAGTGACGTCTCTGTAGTAGCATATTTAAGAAGGGGGAAAAAGACTGCTGCAGGGCAGTAGCTGGTGAGAGAGGAGTGAGACCATGTGAGAGCAACAACTGTGCAGACACTGAGGTCAGTGCAGATGGAGGGGGAGGAGGGGCTCCAGGTGCCAGAGCAGATCCCCCTGCAGCCCGTGGTGCAGCCCACGGTGAGGCAGGCTGTGCCCCTGCAGCACGTGGAGGTCCATGGTGGAGCAGATCCCCACCTGCAGCCCATGCAGGTCCCCACGCCAGAGCAGGTGGGTGCCCAAAGGAGGCTGTGACCCTGGGGACGGCCCAGGCTGGAGCAGCTCCTGGCAGGGCCTGTGGCCCCATGTGGAGAGGAGCCCGCGCTGGAGCAGGTTTGCTGGCCGGGCTTGTGACCCCACGGGGGACCCACGCTGGAGCAGGCTGGGCCTGAAGGACAGCACCCATGGGAGGAGCCTACTGTGCTGTTTTTTTGGCTGGGATAGAGTTAATTTTTTTCATAGTAGCTTGTATTGGGCTACCTTTTGGATATGCGCTGGTAATAATGTTGCTATTTCAGGGATGTTTCAACTATCACTGAGCAGGGCTTACCCAGAGCCAAGGCCTTTTCTGATCCTTGCCTCACCACCCCAGGGAGCAGGCTGGGGCTGCACAAGCAGCTGGGAGGGGACACAGCTGGGACAGCTGACCGGAACTTGCCAGAGGGATATTCCATACCTATGACATCATGCTCAGCATGTAAAGCCAGAAGATGAAGGAAGGGGGGGGACACACACATTTGGAGTGATGGTGTTTGTCTTCCTAAGTAACCGTTACATGTGATGGAGCCCGGCTTTCCTGGGGGTGGCCGAACACCTGCCTGCCCATGGGAAGTGGTGAATGAATTCCTTGTTTTATTTTGCTTTTTTGTGCAGCTTTTGCTTTACTTATTAAATTGCCTTGATCTCAAGCCATGAGTTTTCTCACTTTTACTCTTCTGATTCTTTCCCCCATCCCACTGGAGGGGAGGGATTAAGTGGCTGCCTGGGGCTTAGATACCAGCTGATGCTAACCCACAACACCCACACTGGAGCAGTTCATGAAGAACTTACGCTTGTGGGAAGTACTCATGGAGAAGTTCACGGAGGACTGTCTCCTGTGGGAGGGACCCCATGGTGGAGCAGGGGAGGAGTGTGAGGAGCCCTCCCTTTGAGGAGGAAGGAGCAGCAGAGACCATGTCTGATGAACCGACCACAACCCTCATTCCCTGGCCCCTGTGCCACTGGGAGGGAAAGAGGCAGAGAATTTGGGAGTGAGGTTGAACCCAGGAAGACCGGTGAGATGGGGGAAAGTTGTTTTAAGATTTAGTTAAGATTTTTTTCTCATTACCCTTCTCTGATTTGACTGGCAATAAATTAATTTCCCTGAGTTGAGTCTGTTTTGCCCATGACAACAATCAGTGAGTGATCCCTCCCTGTCCTTATCTCAGCCCACGAGCCTTTTATTGTATTTTCGCTCCCCTGTCCAGCTGAAGAAGGGGTGTAACGGAGGAGCTTTACTGGGCACCTGGCACCCAGCCCGGGTCAACCCACTATGTTCTGCTTCTGTGAACATTTATAGGTATTTATACATACGGCTATCCACCATTGAAATTCAGGCAATTGATTATATATATTCTATGTTTACTTGCTTTGTCCACTTCTTTTTGTGCAGTCTTACCTCTAGTCTGCTTTTCCTCTCCTCTGTCTTATTGCTGTCTGTATTTCTTCTTTCTTTCACGTGTTTCAAAATATCTTCAAACTTGGAACAGATTCTAACTTAAGCAAAAAATGCTTTTTGTAACCTTCATACCTTGGGTTAACACTTGCAACAGAAAAAGAGAACCTTTCTGTAAGGTTTCAGGCAGAAAACTCGTCTCTCTAAGTATAATTATTTAGGATCAAGTAACTAATCCATAACACCCCAGATATCCTCCAAGATTTTTTTCTTCTTGTACTGTTTGTGTCCCTCATCAGGGAAAGTGCCTGAACCACTGGAATAGAAATTTGACTAACTGTTCCCTGGAATTCTGTCTCTTTCCTCCAGCTCATTAATACTGAAAATGGCCATCACAACTCACTGCTTTTAAGACAATTTGGTCATTGAGAGTGGAAGATTTCACTGTGTTATTGTTAAGACTAGTGTAGCTGCCAAAAGTATTTATGATTTTTTTTCCCCTCTGGTGTTAAAATAAGCCCATCTATCAGGCTGTCAGCTCATGTGAAAAACAAAACAAAACCTAACCTGGGAAACTCCACATATGGCTTCCTAAGTGTCAGCCATGTGGGTTATTATGGGTAATTTCAAAGAAAGGGCCTCTGAAGTCCAATGTGAATCATTGCAGAGTGTTTTGAAGAGACTGGTGAGTGAAAATTTGTACCAAATGTGAGCCTGCAAGAATAATTGTTGAGTAAAAATGTCTTATTCCAGTAAAATGAATCGGATTAGAAAATTATATTAGCTTTGGCATGCACTAAGTTTCCTTTAGACCTTGATTTTAATATTTGTTTTGGTGTAATAGCTCTCTTGCCTCTGTATTACAAACACTGTTACATATGGGCGCAACTCATTCTTTGAAAAGGTCCAACTATTTCATTTCTACGGAGCACCTGAGCAAGGCTTAAACAGTGCTATCTCTACGTTTAAATGTAAGAAAGAAATGAAGAAGCTATGATTTAAAAAAGGGTTTTGTGTTGTTGGTTGTTGCCCCTTTTTGGTTTCTTCTCTGTCAAGTCCTGTCTACTACAAAGATTTGTATGTAGCAGTAGGAGACTGTATCCACCAGTAAATAGAGGGACCTAGCTTTGAAGTGGCTTAGTGTACATCTGCGAGTAGTAACAGGGATCTTGCCTATTGACAGCTATTGCACTTGGCACATTGCACCATTGTTATCCGCTTGAACCAGGGCAGCAGGCTTAGCCTGGCAAAACCCCTCCCGATAAATGTTACCTGTATATAGTAAACATTACCTGTATATAGCACTGGTCTGCATGAAGTTTTCCTATAGGGGCTTCTGTTTGGCCTTTTGGGACTGCATTTTTTTTTGAGCTTCTCCTTTTGTATTTTTGCCATGCATTTCAGTGATCATACTCCTCTCTGTATGGGACCGCTTAATAAGAGCCCTGTCTGCCCTGCATGGAATATGCTTGTACATGTGGGAAGATGAGGAGCCCTATCAGTGATGGGATACATGAAATGCTTACACCAGTCCTTTGGACAGTGAAGTCTTGTATGGGCATAAGAGCAGAAGGCCTTATGGGTGCAAATTTTTGTCCAGAAAAGGCACCAGAAGCTGAAGAAATCATTCATGTTACACATAATTACAGGGAAAATAAAGGGGGCTTAACTGGACTGCTACATTCAGCTGACTTTTAATAAGACTATCTCCCTGCGGAGATGAGCAGTTCTGAACCAGAAGTATAAACACTGAGGAGTAAGAGTCTAGTGCATGCAGATTTAGCAGGTCCACAGTATCTGGAGGAAGGAAGTCATCAACTCAAGCTAAGCAAGAAAGGCAACTGCCTGGTTAATACAGATGAGATCAGCCAGAGCCATTCAAGAGCATGCGGCTCTTCTTATGTGTAAGCTAGTCGCTCTGTATCATTGCAGTGGCTCATCAGAAGGCAGATTGTAAGTAGGAAACTGTCCAGTAAAGGCATGTCTGTAGATCCTTTTTTAAAGCATGGTATTGAGCTGAGGGAAGTTAGCAGAGGAGCTTTTCAGGTGCTGTTGGGCTTCATATTGCTGTAGCTTTTCGCAAGTAGCCAGATACATTCTACTTCTGGCCTGCTATTACTTGTGAATTGGAACTTCACAAGTTCCACAACTGAAAATCAACAGCGAATCCTTTGCCAAAGTACATTTTTCTTTACTACCTGTATGAGGATGGTGTGAAAGACAATTTGGGTAACTGTTGACACACTGCAGTCTGTGTAAGGGCACCCGTTTTGTTATGGCAGCTTCTATATTAAGTATGAGGACAAACTAGTGGATCATTTGCACCAGAATGAAAGGTCTTGTTTTGTGTATAGATCAGGCTCAGGGAACCAAGTTTTGATCCAAAACAGAAGTAAGAAATGACAAATTGTTCTAACAACCAGGCCATAACTTTTCTACCAAGGGCTTAAAAGAAATGTGAAAATGTGAAAAAAATAAAAAGGTGTGTTTTCCTATTTCTAGATTTCCTGTGTTACTAAGATGGAAATTACTAGCTTTATTTCAGGAGCCTCCCTCAGAAATGAAATTCTATGCCATAGTTTCTGGATTCCACCCTGAGTATGACAGGTGGTTTTCCCTTCCCACTTCATGACGGTTTAGGGAGTTGGACATGGGAGGAAATGGTAGCCTGGGACAGCAGAACAGTCCCAGCATTCCATGGAAACATTAGCTTAGGTTGCAGGATCACTGGGCACTCCCTATAAGGACGAAAAGGCTGTTACTCCAGGCTCTGATGCCATATATGGTGTCAAGAGGTAGTTTTTCTGTCTCTGGAAATTTATGCAAATTGATTGAACTAATTACTTAGTGGAATTGCTAAAGACAAAATAGTGAGTTACCAAGGAATGTGCTCTGCTAGACTGTCTGGAAATGATCTGGGAAGGCCACAGTTATCATTCTACCTCAGGGGAGAAGAAATAAAGCAAGAGCTGAGCATCCTTCCAACACACACAAGGCTTTCCAGCTTTCTTTTTTTTTCCAGGAAAGGAAAGCCTGAATCCACTTTTAAATTGCTTCTCAGGGACTCTGAAAAGTCTTATACATACCACTCACTTCAAGCAAGGAACTTATTTCTTTAGAAAAATCAGGATACCACACAAAT
Organism: Falco peregrinus; assembly: GCF_023634155.1. NCBI lineage: Eukaryota > Metazoa > Chordata > Aves > Falconiformes > Falconidae > Falco > Falco peregrinus. The sequence goes on along the minus strand of NC_073739.1, from coordinate 44,076,086 downwards.
GAGTCCATTACAAAAGTCAGTGCTAGGAAAAGTATGCTGCCACATGTGCATTGCACAGTCGTTGTAGTGCCACTCTGATCCAATGCATGTAGGCATTTGTAGGTTTTTGTTCCTCATTCTCTGGGTATTTGTAACAGGATGTGCTGCTCTAAATCAATGTGTGTTTCATTGTCATTCCCTGAAGTTCCAGCTGGAGTCTATGTAGATGTTGGAGGTAGAATGGTATTTTGGGTTTACTGATAGCAAAGAGAGAAAGGCAGTTCCCTTATCCTAAAAGGAGGCTACAAGGGGTGTTATTTAACTGTACACCCTTGCTTCTGTTACAGTGTAAAGAAACAGGAAGGGAACAAGATGGGGATGAATATCCAGCATGCTGGCTAGCAGAAGTCCTTTTTTATTGGAACATCAATGTTTTCGATGTTATGAAGAAGAACCCAACCTTATGGTTTTCTCCCAAGTTATTAGTCACAGCTTTCATAACCATGCTAACAATGATTACTTACTTCAACTAAGTATGTTCTCACTAGTAATTTCTTTTGCCTCTATCTGAATTTCCTTCAGCAACAAATTGGACCCAAGAGTAAACTTTGTATAACCGTAGTAATGAGGATTCTACAAATGGACCCCCAGCACATTCATTAAAGCTTAAGGTGGCCAAGGTCACTCTAGCCTCTAAATTTTCTTCAAGTATTTGGTTCCACGTTCTGTCGCTCATAACATTCCCAGAGATATTTGGGTGCAAATAGGCTTCATAGCAGAAGCACTGGAGAGGGCTTGATCTAACCTAATTGGAGAAGATTTTGCAACTTCAATGGACCATGAGCTGTGGTCTTCTACCATTGCTAACAGCTTGGCAATTCCACACTGAGGAATCTTTATGGCTTTGTCAACCTAAATTTAGTGATTTTTATGGCTAAAAACTGTAACACTGTTTTGCAGTGCAGTGTTTCTACTCAAAAGACTTTAGGCTCAGCCTTAGGCTGGGTACTGCATGCAGAGGACCATTTTCCTCTGAGCTCTACTTTAGTGTAAAGGTAATGCAAACTGCAGACGCAAAAGGATGGGAAACTGCATGGCAATACTCAACCCAATCATTGCCTAATGGAATTTATGTCAGCTGTTGGTAATTTCCATCTTCCTTACTGTATGGACTTAGGCAGAAAAAAATCAGATGACTTTGGAAAAGCTCCCAAACACTCCAAGTCACTAGCTCAGTATCAGTATATCAGCATGGTCTGGCCTGTTCATAAAAAAACAGAAATCTGAAATTTCTGTAATGGAAATGTCATAATTTTTAATTTGGAGTGGCAAGTTATTGACCCCCACCTTTGCACCTTCCTTCTTTCTTCATATCACTGTTTATACAACAGTGGATGTTCAAACATGACATTAAGAAGCTCAGACTTGACATGAGGAACCATTTCTTTACCAAGAGGGTAATGAAACAGTGTCACAGGCTTTCTAGAGAGGTCATTGATGCCCCACACCTCTCAGTGTTTTAAGAGGCATTTAGACAATGCCTTTAATAATGTTCTTTAAATTTTGGTTGGGCCTGAAACTGTCAGGCAGCTGGACTAGATTGTCATTGTAAGTCCCGTCCAACGATTGTATTGTATCGTATCGTATCGTATCGTATCGTTTCCTCTCCTCTCCTCTCCTCTCCTCTCCTCTCCTCTCCTCTCCTCTCCTCTCCTCTCCTCTCCTCTCCTCTCCTCTCCTCTCCTCTCCTCTCCTCTAGAAATTACATACGGGTTTTACTTTTGACTGTTTTAATACTTTTCTCCACTGCAAAGTATTTAGGGCTTTGTTGAGCAAGATAATATATATAGCTGAAGAAAAATGTTATGTTTTTTGAGATGAAAAAAGAGAATAAACACCCTAAAACATGCAAAAAAGAATAGAAAGGTATAATCAGTTGTTTCTCAAAAATATGGAAATGTACTTGAGAATTTAATCAGAAATTTTGAAGTTCGACAAACAGAAATAATTCTAAAAAAAAAAAGGTTTTATATGCTGAGGTACAGAATATTTTCTTTAATCAAGAACATTTTGCAAGCCCTGTACAAGTTCATTAGAAATAAAAGTTGCAGGCAGATTTCAAATATGGAATAGCTGAAATGATTGTCCAGGTTCTCGGGTGAACCTGCTAAACCAGCACCTTTTAACATAATATTGTAAATGAATGTGGTATGATACGTTTCTCTGCTGAAAGGGAGAAGATTCATGTGGTTTCAAATGATCTTAAAGAAAGGAAGTAGCATCAGGTTGTCACACTATTTCAAAGACTTAAATACAATGACACAATGCTTCATGTTTCTAGATTGATTTCTAATGATTTCCAGGCAGATCTTTATGTGACTTTTACAGTGCTATTTCCCCCTCTCTCCCAAATGCTCTGGAAAGCACTTTACTCTGGAAAGTTACTCAGCTAAAAAAATACTGTTCTATTTTGATCAGAAGAAAAGATAGAATCAAAACTGTAAACTTATTTTATCTTTTTAAAATTTTTTTCTCCTTTTTTCCCAAGAGGGAGGTAATTCCAGCTATGCATAACCGGGGAACTCAGTAGAGTTATTTTATATTTATGCAGGGACATATAGAGACATAATCTAGAATCACTAGTAGAAGAAAGAAAAAAAGTTTATTTATTTATGTACTAAATACTGTCTTTTCTGAAGGCCTACTGCAATAAATAGTATGTATTTTTAGATGTCAAAATCACTGCTAGGAAATAAATGGTTTAAATGTTATTTTTTTATAAAAAGTGGTGAGTCTGGCCATAACAGTTTTGAAGTGACAAATTGTAATAATTTTGCTGCAATGTGTAACTAGCAATGGAAAGCCTCAGTTTTTCATACCCTGCCTCAATGATATGATGTAATATTGCTCACTTTACAGCCTATTACGCACTAGATGGTCTAGATGGGCCATTTCTCGATGAGCTGATGATAAAAGAAAGAAACATATGTAGGAAAAAGTGTCCTCTCTTTTTTTTTTCTAACTACCTTCTCACAGTATTATGTATTTTATACTTTTTGCTATTGCTGTAAAAAATGAAAACTTGATAAAGGAGTCCATCAATCCATATAAAAATGTTTTTCATCCTTACTCCTAATGAATGTCAGTTGTTGATCTCCCACAACACACAAGTGAAGAGTTACCTTCACCAGCCATCAGCCGTAAACCATATGCAACAGAAGAATCAGAAGTCATACAATCTCTGGGAGATAAGATATCATACATATTTTTAAGTGTATATGTATATATACATATTTAACTGAGATCAAATATTTGTTTTTTTTTCTTGCCAGAAATACCTGTATGTAAGAAAACCATACTTACTGTAATTTGTATGCAACAAAAGGTCAATCTGACTAGATAAAATGAAGCAAGCCTATTATTATTCTAGTAGGCCTAACTGTTCGTACATTCATTGTATGATGAAAATTGATTTACTTACCTTTTTTAAAAGCTAAAGTATCTACAAAATTCATAGTTTATCTTACTTTTGGCATTGTTAATCAGTGGGAGATTTTGTGTTGGCCTAAACAGGGACCTTCCCTTGAATTTTATATTTTTGTAGTCCATTACAGATTATTTTTTAACTCTTTTATTTTGAGTGCTATACATTGAAATTTCACTAGGAATCACTTCACACTCATCTTGGTCTATTCAGGTATAACATTTAGGGTATTGTATAGTAGGTAAGATCAAAATCAGTATTAAAATGTGTCTCAGCAAATGGAGATGTATGCTAGCTCCATAAAGGTGGATTTGGAATATTTTCATTAAAAAATAGTCAAAAGTAACCTTAGCTGGTATTGTATCCTGCTGCTTTCCATCAGCTTCAAAATTAATATGTCTATAAAAGTTTGCCTTTCTGTCTTTCAGTCTCTCTCTCTGTCTCTTCCCCTATCCCCTCCACTCTCTTCCACTAATACATAAAACAGGGCATGCTCTGTTTTCTGACCCCAGGTACAAGTGCATGGCAAGACTTCCACCAGTACAGGCACATTCTTCCGTTTCCTTTGAGGACAGGTTAGTCTCACCTGCACTGCTATACAAAGCAATTCCTGCCATCTGCTGTCACACAGCCACACCTGAAAGTTACTTGGGAAGTGGATGTTGGTGAGGCTGCAGGGACATGCCAGCAATTAAATAGTAGGGCTAAATTTTCTCCTATAGAAACAGCCTAAGGCCCCAGGTTGGACCATTGGCTCTGCCACAGTCCTGCCTGTCCAGTGTCATAAGAAGTTGAGACTCGGGCAGGTTTCCTATAAAAGGAAGCCATGGATATAATTTCCAAGTTCCCTGTACCGTATATAATGATTCACATTGGCATTTTACATCCACTTTGCTATATGGCACACAGAGGAACCAGCTGATGGGTAGTACATTTATATCTTTATCCTCTTCTGCACTTAGATTTGCATTTGGTTTACAATTCTTCGTTCCTTTGCTATCTTTTAATGCATATTAATTGCATTGTGAGTCATGAAATTTGGTGAAAACTGAGTATACCTGGTTATAAAGGAAAAAATGTGAACTGAAATACTTTCAGACATGTTTATAGCACCTGGAGTTGTGCAAAACAGTGTTCTAATTAACTGTTAATTTCAAAGGAGATAGGCAATGAAATACTGTAAATACTGAGGAAGTGTTTCAAGTACACTAATCTGTAATGACAACTCCTTTTAATACTAGAGCTCTGGAAATTAATCAGTGAGCTAAAATTCAGGAATTGTAGTAAAGGCACGATAAAATAGCTATCAGCAGAAGAATATAATAAAAGTTGCATTAACTGTTGTCCATACTGACTCTTTATTCAAGTTAAATTCTGAAATGACTACAGAGAGTTTTGACTATAGCTGCCAGATTTGATCTACCGACAGCAGTAACTTCCAGTGAGAAATGCAAACTTCAGCTTGTAGCTTGAAAATATATTTACATATATTTTGACTGTTTTGTAGGTATGTGTGTGTGTACAGCAGAGGATTGTGGAAACAGCAGGCAAATAGATACAGATTAGAAGTAGGGACATTTTTCATGAAGTAACAGGCTGTATTCTCATTTTCTTTCTGTAATGGGTATCTTCACCAATTACTGGTATTTCATTGACAGCAAAGTATCCTCAATTCAGAGCACGCATGTTTTGCAAAGGAAATTAAAGAGAGAGAAGATATATGAAACCTGATTCTTCCCCTTTCTTACTGGTGGGGATTTTCATGCAGCTTGCAAGGTCAACAGTCTATTTTCCCAGAATAGGTCATTCTTGAACTTACTTTATTAGAAATAAATAGTTCTATTTTTTGAGATAAACATGTGCACACACACAAGTCTGAAGCTGACCAGATTAGGTATCTCTGTGTAAAGAGAAATAAAAGTGCTACAGACCAAGGGTGCTCATCAGGAATAAGCAATGTGTGTTATGTATTAAGCAAAAATGTGTGTTATGTATTAAGCAAAATAGAAAGATTTCAAATGCTTATTAGCAATTCTGCTTGAGACAGGAAGTCTTTGTGGATTTTTTTGATGAAGAACAAAATGTCAGATAACTTTGTCCTTGTGTCGGCTGGTGTAGAGTTAATTATTTCTCTTAGTAGCTGGTATATTGTTGTGTTTTGGATTTAATATGACAATAACATTGTTAACTCACTGATATTTTCAGTTGTTGCTAAGTAGTGCTTACTCTAAATCAAGGACTTGTCAAGCTTACCATGCTCTGCCTGTGAGCAGGTGCGTAAGAAGCTGGGAGACAGCATAACCAGGACAGCTACCCTGAATTCGCCAAAGGGATATTCCATATCATATGATGTCATGCTCAGCATGTAATGCTGGGGGAAGAACGAAGGGGTATGTTTGGTATCATGGCGTTTGTCTTCCCAAGTAACCATTACAGGTGATGGAACCCAGATTTCCTGGAGATGCCAAACACCTGCCTGCCCATGGGAAGTGGTGAATGAATTCCTTGCTTTGCTTTACTTGTGCACGCAGCTTTTGCATTACCTATTAGACTTTTTTTATCTCAACTCATGAGTTTCATCTTTTTCCTGATTCTCCTTCCTATATTGTTGAGGCAAGTGGGGGGACTGAGCAAGTGGATATGTGGTACTTAGTTGCTGGTTGGGGTTGAACCATGATAGCCTTGCAGAGGGAAAGGAAATGGACCAACAAATTCCACTGATGCCAAGGTGGAGCTTGTGAACAGGTGCAGAAACTTAGAGGAAAAGCTTAGTCCAAATTTTGGTGGTGCTGCTGTGATTCACTGGTGCAAGAAATCTGCACAAATTTTACATGTGGTATAGACTAATTATAGGATTAAATTACTATGATGTAGTTGCACTCCATGTATTTAGAAATGGTGTTTACTTTTCTACGTGTTGTAGTTGTTGATGTTTAATATATGTGAAATTTGAGATCTAAAATCTTTCCATAATAGGAACTTTTTCTCTGAAAACAGACCATTCACACGTCTACCATACCAGTGTTTTCCTTATCATTTGAGTTTTTTGGCATTGTCCTGACCCAGCAGAGCAAGTATGTTGGCCAAAAATTGGAGTGCAGTGTAGATTTCAATATGTTTCTGGAATTATTATGGTCATAATCTCAAATGGAAAAACAAACCTCAGGGAAAAAATCCCAACATTTTCAGAAAAGGATTTTAAAAGTTGCCACTGGAAGTTAGCTGGCCAACTCCTACACATCTTCACAAGTTCATTTATGCCTTTTGAGTATTTTCCCCTAATTTTACATTTATTGAAAGCCTAGAGCTAGAGATGTGAGGAGAAATGTAAGTATCGTGCCATGAGGCAATTCTTTGTACATTGAATGTCCATGGATGACAGGCTGCAGTTGCCAATTTATTTCATTACTACAACAAAAAAAATGGCACCATCTAATCAATTAAAAAATATTCCAATCGTTCAGAGCCATGTGTTATACCAAACACCTAATCTTTATTACTGACATAAGATATTCATATATAGGAATAAACAGTTTAAGGATGAAGAACAAACGTCTCTTTTATGAAGGAAATAAAAAAAATATGATTAATAATAAACATACTGACAAGAATACAAGAGGACTAGTAACTATTTCATTGATCTGTGGAATGAAGCATTCTGATACTAGCATGGTTAGTCACTTGACAAAGTACTGTAAGAATTAATATTTCTCTCCTTGCACCACCAGCTGTTTATGGGGTCAACAGTGTGAACCATGCTTTTTGTGCTGTTGCTTTTCAGTGTACTGAATCTTGAATGCAATGCATCTAGAAACAGAATTTCAACACAAACCCCCCTTGATTGACTAGAGCCAAATGTCATTTTCATAAGTACTCCACTCTTGTGAATGCACAAAGAGTGAATGTTTTTACTTGCAAATTGCTTCAGCAGCATACCCAAGTTTTATATGTATGAGCATACCCTGTCATGTTTTGCTGCTCATTCTGTTGTTATATTCTTAACAAAGAAAAAGATTGTGAATTGCAAATCCTCTAGCTGATCTGAGAGAACTCAACTCTGAATACAACTTAGAATACAAGTAAGAGAAACCACACCTAAGTTATAATAGAAAGCTTCAAGTACAGGTCAGAAAAAGAGTATTTTTAATAAATTTTACAGACCAAGCGAATTATGCAGTGCACACTTGTATCTCAGGATTAATTCTCAGGTTACAATGAGCTTGGAAAATTGCTATTTCTTGACCTAAAAGGAGGCTAAAACACTTTCACTGGAAATCAATACACTTTGAAGTATTTAGCACTGTTCATATTTTGTAGAAGTATGTATGACAGGGCTGGTTTCAGCTGGTACTTTATGTAGCAGTTGCGGAAGGCCCATCATACACAGAAAGCTGAATAAGTGTTTGACAAGATGGGCCATTTTTAAATTTTTGTTCTAAAAAGCTAGCTGAAAGAGGAACTGAAAAGTACAGATGTTTTTGATGTCTTGCATTGGTGTATATGACTGCTCCAAATGCTGAAGGAAAGGGACTGTTACAAAATCCCTTTCATATTAACCTTGCTCTTTAAATAATCATGACATTCAACATAATCAAATACTATTGCATACTGCAAAACATAGGATGCATCTTTGTTCTTCGTGATAAAGTTCCAGTGAAACCATGGTTGGATCATGAAAATTCTGAGTTGAAGAGATATATCACAGATGCAGAATAAAATGTGGAGAAGACCAACAAAAAATATAGACCACTTCTTTGCCTTCGGCAGGTACACTAAACATACAGCATTCTTGATAAATGTTTGTCTGACCTTAACTTCCACTGACAGAAATGACCATTTGTGTGGTGGCATTATTGATGGAATTATTCAAAGGTGTGCTGAGAAAATTAACTGTCACAATAGAAGCAGAACTGGACTATATAAATCCTCTGCAATGCTGTATCTTACTTAAAGAAGGTGAAACACAAACTCAATTACATCTACACATCCCTTCACTTGCAAAAAGTGGTATCCATTGCTGTTTTACAGGAAAGGCAAAGGCAGTTAAAAAACGGGCCCTCAAAATTATTCACATCATAAACGTTCTAATACCTGCCTGTTCCTCTGGCTATGTTTACATGAAGAAGTGATTTGGTGTAATAGGAAAGGATCAGATTGAAATAGGTTGCCCACAGAAGCTGGAACAGGTTGCCCACAGAAGATACGGAATCTCTGTCTTTGGGGATTTTCCAGCCTTGACTTGGGCAGGGCAAAGCCCTGAAAAACCTTGTCTTAATTCATTGGGCAGGAGGCTGGATTTAGAGAGCCTCCTTCCTATCTGAGTGATTATCTGATCAGGAGACTGTAGCAGCTTGTGCTGAGACCCTGGCATCTGTACTGTGTGCTGGTTGGGGATCTTACACCAGATCATATTTAGCCCTGTTTTCTAGACCAAATGTTTCTATCAGAGAGATGTTGTGAGGCTGTGTAAGGTTCTGTTACAGCCCTGGACCCCTATGGGTGGCTGAGTTCATTTGGTGAATACCTGGAGCTGACATTCAGTTCCTGCTCGTGTGTTCATGTCCGCCAAAAGGAAGCTTTCTCATACATATTAAAAGTGTACCAATGTGCAGTCATTAATTGCATAAAGATTCATTTAAGAATAATATTTGTTTTCTGAAACAAAGTACTGAAATAGACACAAACTATATATATATATCAAAGGAAATTTTAAAATTTGGTACTTAAGACCCTGGTGGGCTCATGCTGTCTGTCTTCCTTGCTTTAGTCAGGAGTGATCTTGTGAAAGTCTTCCTCTCACCCTAAGAAACACTTCTCCCTGAAGTAGATTATTTGAAAGTGCAAGGAGTTTACTAAACTTTGTCTTTGATGCAATAAGATTTGACTGGAAAATTATACATTACCTATAGCTCAGTTTTTGCTGTAAATTTATGAAGTATTTTTGTTAACATTTATTATCAAGAAGAGAGGGAAGAAACTTAAACTGATCTCACAAAACTATTTTATTGCAGCATTTACTTGTTCTTCTGTTTGGACTTGTGATTTTCTTGTCATTCTTCCTCAGCCCCTGAGCAGTAACAAACAAGGAGATTTTTGCTACTCTAGTATCACTCTAATAATTTTATGAACACTCAGAAGTGAAGTGATAATCATCCATCCCTCTCAGGTCATGATTTAACCCTAGCCAGTAACTAAAGACCATGCAGGTGCTTACTCAGTCCAGCTGTCCCCCCTGCCCCACACCCAGGTGGGATGGGGTGAAGAACTGGAAAAAAGTAAAACCCATGGGCTGACGTAAGAACAGTCTCATAAAACAGTAATAACAGTAATAACAACAACAATAAAAATTGTAATTAAGAGAAGAAGAAAAGAGAGAAATAAATTCCAAGGGCAAAAAGAAACCAAAACCCCCCACATGATGCACAATACAGTTGCTCACCAACTGCTGACTGATACCCAGCCAGTCCCTGAGCAGTGATTGGCAGCTCCTGGCCAGCACCCCCTGGTTTATGTACTCAGCATGACATCATATGATATGGAATATCCCTTTGGTGAGTTCGGGGTAGCTGTCCTGGTTATGCTGTCTCCCAGCTTCTTACGTACCTGCTCACAGGCAGAGCATGGTAAGCTTGACAAGTCCTTGATTTAGAGTAAGCACTACTTAGCAACAACTGAAAATATCAGTGTGTTAACAATGTTATTGTCATATTAAATCTAAAACACAACACTGTACCAGCTACTAAGAGAAATAATTAACTCTATCCCAGGTGACATTAGAACATCCTTTAATAGCTGAGATACAATCAAGGTATAGAACAGAAAAATTTTTCCCTACACAACATAGTGAGAAAGCTCTCCCCTACACACAGGGACTTTTTCAAAGCCATTGTGCATTGAAATGTAGAGGAAGAAAGGAAGATATAGTTGTTCCAACTGCCTCTTGGTAGAAAAGCCATCATCTGCAGCAGCAGAAATTTAACAGTATCTTGTAGCAGAGAAGGCTTGCAACAAAATAGCCTGCACCTATGCTTTAAAATTTGACTAAACTTCTTTTCTCTTTCCCTTGAGTTCCCATTCAAGTTTTTTAATATGAGCACAGTTTCTACCTTTGGCTGAGGACATTGCAGTTATTTGGCAAACATGAGCAGTGATATATGTTTCTTACCTGACTCCCAAGATGAGTACCAGAAGGCCAGGCACCTCAAGGGTGTGCATAGCTATGGTGGATCCTCTGGCACCTCTCCTGGGAAACATGCATGCTTGGGTATCCCTCTGAAATGTTTGTATACCACACATGCAGCATGGGGAATGATCTCGTTGCAGTTACAGAGATCTGGTGGGGTAGCTTGCATGACTAGAACACTGTGATGGATGGCTATGTACTTTTTAGGAAAGACAGGCCAGCAAGCAGAGGTGACGGAGTTGGTCTTTATGTGAGGGAGCAACCAGCATGTACCAAAATATGCCTAGGGGTGGAAGCAGAATAAGGTGAGAGCAGATTTTTTTTTTCCCTTCTTAAATGCATTACCACAGAGGCACCATCACCATCACTGATGGGCTCCACCTTGGTCAGCAACAGTCCTGTCTTGGAGCCAGCTGGAAATGTCTGTGCTGGACATGGGGGAAGATTCTGGCATCTGCTCACAGAAGCCACACCTGTGACCCCCACACTACCAAGACCTTGCCACACAAATTCAATACTCTTACATGTAATATGTGTCCTGTAATCAAAGACAAAAGGAGAACGATGTTAGAATATGAGTTGACTAAGTTCTTGTGCCACCTGTGAAAAGGTATATTTCCCCAACCAACCTATGTCAGACTGTTTCTGCACATAATTTAAACAAAGGAAAACATTAGTCTGCCTGCTGCAATTTCTCACAAGCAGCAGTTGCAGTGCAAAGTTCTCTTTCCTTCTCCTGAAGGCTGATGTTTTTCCTTTCCTTTTGTATTAGGTTTGGAAACATTGCATTGTATTGCAACGAGTATTCTAGAGCCGTCTCCAAAGATACATCTCATTTTATTTTTCCAAAAAGCAGGCAAAACTTCAGATATTTTTTTAAAAATGGCAAATTGAAACTTTCTGGTAAATCTGCTTTGCTATTGTAAATGATGAGTGCCAGACAGTCACAGCATTATTATATGAAGTGAGGCACTTGTAATTCTGATTGCTTATAACCGGTAGTTTCCTAAGACAAGGATCTCTTAATACTCTTTATGTTCTAGGTCATTACCAGTCTGGTTGAAAAGTCTGTATAGTTTTCTCCCTGTCTAAAATACCCATAGTGAGACTTTTCCCTAAATCCCTGTTATAAGTCTGTTAAAGTCATGAGTTACTTGATAATTTGGTCATTTTATTATGAAGTTCAGGTGTTTCGGTCACAAAAATAGGATGTTTACCTAAGCACTGGTACATGCAGAAGCAGCAGACAAGATTCAACACTGGTGACTGCTTTTGAGGAGCTGGCCAAAAGGCCTTTGTTCAAAAAGGAGTAAAATATCCCTCTGAATTCATGCTTTTGGATGAATCTATCGACTTCAGTAGGATGTATGCGTACTTGAAGTATGCAAGTATTGGAGATCCATGATAAACTGAATCCTAAATGGGAAGTCATGAATTAATGATGCTATTTTTAGTCTTTTTTAGCAAGAATTTTCTGTGACAATGATAGCTTAAGATCGTTGATGCTATCCCATAGCATTTATAACACCTGTTCTATGGCCAATGACAAATACTCTGGGTCAGCCACCTTACTCTGGATGATTTAGGGTGCAATCTTCTGTTTAAATGATCCAGGTAATTCTATACCTCAACATCTGACTTCAAGGAGATTCATTCTCCTTTAATTTGTTCCATACCATTTGTGATTAAAAAAAAATGTGGTAAACGTTCAAAACCTTTGGGAAGCATTAGATGATGCAGGCATAGCACCAACTTCAGCAGTATTGGAAGGTGCTTAAAACTACAAGCAAGGAAACTAGCTGCTGGATTAAAATACCACTGTATATTTAACGTGTGGTTTTGATTGAATTTGCTCTAGCTTAACAGGTCTTCAGCTCAGTTGACTTACTACTGATTTAGGCTTGCAGAAGTGAAAGAAGAAATCAAATTCTTAAGGGATCACTAAATGTTGATATTGCTGTTTCTAATGGAAAGCATAAGGAAATACTATTTCTAAGGCTGATGTTGCTAGACTGACTTTTAATGCCACTCAGATAAAGTTTTCATTGTAAACTCAGTAATACAAACAAGTGAAAAAATAGGTAAATGTATAAAGAAAATTATATTCTTTCATTTAATCAAGAATACATAACAAAGTCAAAAGTTTGTATGGAGTAGTGTTCTTTTCTAAGTGATCTGATACCTTCACCTGCTTTTATCCTTGTAAACAATGGCTGCGTCTTTTGTTTTCAGCTCATAAACAAGCATCCTGAAACAAAGATGAATGAAATACTTTTCCTTCAAAAGGTATTTCTTCGAATGTTCCACATAATGCCTCAGCCATGTCACAATTAATTTCTCTAGCCAGAACAGGGAACTACTGTAGTGTCTCACTCAGAACTTTTTGGCAAATGTTGACTTCTTATGGGCAGTTTCTGTATTAACATTGTAGCAAAATATTTAAAATGGACTTAAGGAATTCAGGGACTTTCCTCCAAGTTTTATAATAAAAGGCACTTAAACAACTGTTTATTATTGACTTTTGAATACATTTAATTTCTGAATGTCTCAGTCTGAACTGAAACAGAAACTAGATTCATGTCCAAACAAAAAGTTTTTCCTTAACTTTTTTCACATTTTCTCATAAGATGAAGGAAAGTATTTTTCTCCTGACCCTTTTCACTGATTTGCTGCTTTGTTCTTACGGCTGGCAGCACCTTTGACTGAAGTATTTCTAGGTGAACCTGCTTTAGCAGGGAGAGTTGGACTAGATGATCTCCAGAGGTACCTTCCAAACCCAACCATTCTGTGATTCTATGATTATGTGGTTGTCTGTACCATTTGAATATTGGGTTGAACGAAGTGACCACTCAAACGGTTCAAAAAGATTTTATTTTGAAACAATTTCTGTCCCTTTGGAAGGAAAAAAATGATGAGTCAGGCAGTAACCTCAAAGGCAAGCTATCTAGACAAAATCACCATAAAACCTTACATGTTTGTGTCAGCTCTCCCTAGTGTTACACGTACCCTAGTGGGGTATGTGTAACCCCATTGACTACAGCAGTACACTGATTTATAGCAATATAAATCAGAAAAAAATCAGGCCTATATTTTTATTCTTAGAGAGAAGCAGCATCTAAACTCATGTAAAGCCCAGGCACAAACATGCACACATGCACATTCATACATGCAAATGTTTCCTGAACTAAATTGAAATTTAAACCCTGAAGATAAGATGAGACTTCCATCAGTCAGTTACCATTAATCTTTAATATAGGGAAATCTTTATGGTTTGATCTATCAATTTATGATAAACCATTCAAGAAATGTACAAGAAAAAGGTCTCTTCCCAAAGACACTAGAGTGTTTCTTATTTGTCTTTTCTTCATAAAGATCCAGGAAATTAATGAGTTTCTCAAATGTGTAAGGCATTCATATCTTGTTATGTTCTCTTGAAAGGAATTGATATTCCTTTGTTTTATAGAAAAAAGTGTGAAGATTCACAATTAATGGTGCTGTATGAGAATCAAGGCTTTACTGTAAAAAGAGGAGCATAAAAGTAAGTCAAAGGATCTTGTTCCTTAAAGCTTAATATAAGAAAGATCAGAAAGATATGAAATCACAGAATTATGCAGTAGTTGAGGTTGGAAAAGACCTCTGGAGGTCATCTTGCCCACATCGCTGGGCCATCTGGAGCTGGTTGCCCAGGACAATGTCCAAATGGCTTTTGAATATCTCCAGGGATGGAGGCTCCACAAAATCCTTAGGCAACCTGTGCCAGTGCTCAATCACCCTCACAGTAAAAAACTTTTTCCTAATGTTCAGAGAGAAATTACTTTGTTTTAGTTTGTGCCTACTGCCTCTTGCTCTGCCACTGGGCACCACTGGAAAAAGCCTAGCTCTGTCCTCTTTGCACCCTGCCTGCAGGTATTTATATACATTGATAAAATACCCACCGAACCTTGTCTTCTCCATGCCGAATAGTCCCAGTTCTCTCAGCTTTTCCTCATAGAAGAGGTGCTTCAGTTGCTTAATTATCTTAGTGACTCATCACTGGATGTTTTCCAGTATGTCCATGTCTTACTTGTACTGGGACGCCCAGGACTGGACATGGTATTCAAGGTATGTCTTACTCGTGTGGAGGAGAAGGGGAGGATCACCTCCTTCAGCCTGCAGGCAACAATCCCCCTAATGCAGCTCAGGATGCTGTTGCCTCTTTTTTTGCCATAAAGGCACACTTTTGGCTTGTGTTCAACTTGATGTCCACCAGAACACCCAGGTCCTTTCTTTTAATGAAAAAACCAGCCCCTGGAAAGCATATGCATGTTTATTGGGTGCAATAGTAGGTAAAAAGCTGAGCTCGCCACACCGCTCTGCTGATGTGCTTGTAGACTGCAGCTGCAGTGCCAGACGGGTGCTCTCCTTCACTTGGTGGCATTGGCTCCTGAAAAGGACTGGGAGTGGGAGCCTGCTGGGATGAGGCATTGAGATTGCTGGAGCTAAGCTGTGCCTCTGCACTTAGTGGCTTTCCACAGGACCCCTTCTATCAGTAGAAGGGGCATTGTTGGTGGCCAAGTTGTGTGGGTTGTTGTGCACTGTGGAGATATGCCCCAGGCCCTCTTTCTGACTATGTTCCTCTGGCGGTGATTGGACACATTACAGATGTGGGAACATTATGTCAGTAGTGACCTCGTGAGCACTGAGGAGAGAGGAAGAATCACCTCTCCCAACTTGCAGGCAACACCTCTTAATGCAGGACACCATTAGCCCTCTTTGCCACAAGGACTGGGTCATGGTCAACTTGGTGTCTACCAGGACTCCTGTGTCCTTTGCTGCCAAGCTGCTTTCCAGCTGGGTGGCCTCCAGCATGTACTAATGCATGGGGTTGTTCTTCCCAAGGTACAGGACTTTGTACTTCTTGTTGAACTGCATGAGATTTCTCTCAACCCATTTCTAAAGCTTATCAAGGTTCCTTTGGATGGCAGCATGATCCTCTAGTAACAGATGACTAATTTGGTATCATCTTTAAAGTTGCTCAGGCTACACTCAGCCCCATCCTCCAGATCATTAATGATGATGTTAAATTGGACTGGACCCAGTACTGACCCCTGGAGTACCCTGCTAGTTACTACCCTCTGATTAGACTTCATGACACTGATCACCACCTTTTTGGCCCAGCCACTCACCCAGTTTTCAACCTACCTCCCTATCTGCTTATGCAGCTCAATCATCAACAGCTTGCCTATGAGGATCTTATGGAAGACCATGAGGGTCTTATGGGAGTGTCAAAGGCCTTACTGAAGTCCAGGTAGACAATGTTCATTGCTCTCCCCTAATCTACCAGGGCAGTAATTTCCTTGTAGATGCTTATCAAGTTGGTCAAGCATGACTTCCCTCTGGTGAAGCCATGCTGACTACACTTGATGATATTTTCTTGTCCTTAATGTGTCTAGAAATGGTTTTGAGGATCAGGTGTTCCATCACCTTCCCAGGGATCAAGGGGAGGCTGACCTGCCTGTAGTTCCCTGGGTTCTCCGTCTGACCTGCTTGAACATAGGAGTGACATTTGTCTTCATCCAGTTCTCGGGCTTTTCTAAAAGTTGCCATGATTGATCAAAGATTATTGGGAGTGGCCTCACAATAACGTTAGCCAGCTCCCTCAGTACTTGCGGGTGCACCCCGTCAGGGCCCAGTTTGTTTAAGTATTCCTTAACCAGATCCTCTTTGACCAATGATACATCTTCCTTGCTCCAGCCTTCCTCCTGGTCTCTGGGACCAGGGATTCCTGAGAGCTGGTCTTGTTAGTAAACGACTGAGGTGAAGAAGGCATTCAATACTTCAGCCTTCTCCATGTCCTGTGTAACTGGGTCCCCCAACTTGTTGCGCAATGTCCACATTTTCCCTAGTCTTCCTTTTGTCACCTATGTTACCTTATAACATAAGTTATTTATCACCTTTAGCACTATGCAACTCATTAAAACACAGAACCAATATAGGCAGGAAGCACTGAAGCTGAATTCAGTTTTTAGACCTGAAGCTGTGGGGACAAATAAAGACAAAATAAAATTTCCAGGATGCTCTAAACTCCGGTGACAAAAATTACTCCTAGTCCCCGCGAAAAACCAAAAAAAGCTAGTAAAGCATTTGACTCAGTGCATCAACAAGCTCAGAAGATTTATATCTTAATGTAGGTAGTTTTGCTTTAGAAATCCTGCACTGATTGGCCTTTTTTCTTCTGAGGAGCTGTAAGACTTCGGTCTGGATTTCTTCTTGGGATTCGCCAACACTGGACACTTCCAAGATTCAGCTGGACAGGTGCTGGACCATCTTGTCTAGACTGCGCTTTTTCCAGGAAAGGTTGGACCAGGTGATCCTTGAGGTCCCTTCCAACTTGGTATTCTATGATTCCAGGATTCTTAGCTTGGAAGAACTGATTCAAAATAGGATCAAATCCAAAGGAGCTATATGGTTTAACTTATGCTACCATTACACTTTTGCTATTTTCAAAGGTAAGTTTATGCCCTGCTTATATGTTAAGATACCACAAAGAAAAGTTTCAAATAGCTTT
Organism: Falco peregrinus; assembly: GCF_023634155.1. Taxonomy (NCBI): domain Eukaryota; kingdom Metazoa; phylum Chordata; class Aves; order Falconiformes; family Falconidae; genus Falco; species Falco peregrinus. The sequence goes on along the minus strand of NC_073739.1, from coordinate 44,058,893 downwards.
TGGAAAACCTTAAAATTAATAGTTTTGTATATTCTTACAACTTGGTTATGTTGTTATATTCTGTCATACAACGGCCACGAGAATTGAAAGTTTAATGTTGCAATCAAACCAAGTACATCAAAATTAAGGGTAAAATACTGTTGCTAAGGTGAGTGGGTGTGAAATTTAGTGCACTCTGAAAATCTCCGGAGGGTGTGTTACATTTGTGTAGAGTACCAGACAAAGATCCAGTCTATAATAGCTTATGGAATGACACCAGCTAGCTTAGATGCAGTAGTTGGGAGTAAATGTCCCATGAAAAATGGTATTTCATTTTAAAATAGGGCTCTTTTTTAATCCACTTACCAAGTGCATATAACTGCACCATTGATTTTTTTAAGACATACTTACTTTTGCTGCTCACAACAACTTAGGAAGCCAACAAAAACCTAAAGTTTTCCTTTTCAATTTATAAAGTTTCACTGAAATCATAGAAAGATATGACAATAGAGAAAGAGCAGTTACTTAAATTTAGAACTCTTAGTTTAAATTTGCATAAGGAAATATATCAGGAACCTAAAAGACTGAAATATGATCCTACAAAGTATTTCACAGAATCTTCTCAGAACAAGATCAAGAGCAATTATAACAGAGGAATGTTCCAAAATAGACAGAAAAGGGATATACAGATGATTTTTAATTAAACACATCTATTTTCAGATTGATTTATCTTGTTCTTTGTAGACCACAATAAGAGACAGTGTTCAGACAGGCACTATTTCCTAATTTTTGTGTCTGTCCAAAGACTTGTCTTTTTATTCTATTTTGCAATTTTACTATCCTGCCTTAAGTTAGGACAGGCTGGGCATTTAGATTTTAGACGTAGACAAAATCATTCATCTCTTCCCATGTAAATGGTTCATAGGAGACATTGTAAAATTGATGATTATTCTCTGGTGGAAGGCAACATGCTTTGAAATAAATATTTTAAGTAAAACATCAGCTACAGTATGTTGTTCAAACTACTTACATAATTATAGACTGGAAGTGGTACTAAGGTTCCTATTTATATGACTGATTTATAGTTACATTTTGGTGCAAATATTCCTGGTAATTTGTTAATCCTTAAGTGGATTGTTCAATTAGAGATGCACCAAATTTGCTAGTAACTCACATATATTTAGACATGAGGTTACTGTAAGTAATGAGGTAGTAGTAGTTTGTATTTAAGATGCTCCAGTGGTACAAAATCTGTGAGTATTTAAACATATATAGAAACAAACCTGTGAAAGTCTCACTTTGGCTATACATTGTCTGTGTGCTCACATAGCTTATAGCAGATTCTAATCCTAAGGCATGTGAATGTTGGTTTTTTCTTTTTAGTGTATCATTCAGTGTTCAATTATTATATTTCATTAGGTGGTATAAACATGATTGGTGGTCTGTTCAAATGAGTTTTAGAACTCAGCTGTTAGCAGAAATAGAGTGATTGATTTTATATTTTGCTCCAGCTTTGGGCAAATTTGCACTTTATAGCCTGCTTTGAATAAAAGGATACACAATGTATCCCAAAGCCAATCTGCTAAAAGCTTTTAAGCTTTTTTGATTAAAATTGGGGAAATGTTACTGCATTTTCAGAACGCAAAACATTTGCAACACAAGCTGAGCACTAAATAGAGTCAGTGTCAGAAATAGAGAACTCTGGAACCCCAAATGGAGATGGGAAGTAGCAGCGTGTGCTTGGTCTTTTCCAGGAACCTGTTTAGGCTCCGGGAATCAATCCCTGGTGATTACAGGACAGCTGAGATGGTTATCTGACTGTATGTCTGAAGAGTCACTGTTTTATCATGTATGGCCTGCTGAATATAAATAATGAGGAAGAAGTTTGCAAACCAGTAGAATTACAGCAGTATTTTCTGGAGTGTTGCATGACTGATCCCATTCTCTGGGTCTGCAGTATTTGGAGTAAGGAAGGATACTGGTATTAGAGAGGGTGTTTTGTCACCAAACACTTCTGGAGCATGGAACACTTACTGAGATGCTGAAATATGGAAATATCATCCCTAGCTTACATTTGCTTTATCGTAGTTCTTGTAGCTTTCAGGTGGGTGATCGATAAAAAGCTGTTGACGCTACTGGTCTTCTTGCCATGAGTTAGGGTACTTTGTGGTGATGCAGTCATGTAACATGCAAAAAAACCTGAAGCTGTTTGTTTTTTTTTTTTTCCTGTTGGGCAAGAGAAAGGAACATGTGCCATCTCTATCAGCCACAGATGGAACTACCCACCTTCAGCAGTAGCAGAAGCACAGGAAGTTCTCACTGCAAATATCAAACTTTAGTCCTCAAAAATGTGGAGCATTTTAGAGTTTTCCCAACTGTAACAGCTCCTCTGACTGAAAAATAAACACTGGAAGGTGCAGTATGTCCTAGTCCCCAAATGCAGCTCTTGTCTATCTGACAGTCTATCATGAGACAGTTAACACAAACTGCCACCCTGATCCAGAGCAGCTGTCTAATTACAATTTTGTTATTATTAATTACCGAGTAGAAAATCATTTGTAATTAGCTCAGACTAAATCATAGTTTAAACAGCCAAAAATTACATTACAAACTAAAGTGTAATTAAAGCACTACACTAAAGTGTTTATTTAAACCCAGTTTAGTTACTGCAGATTTTTCAATCAGGTTCTCAGGCTCATACATAGATGTAATTAGTCATCAGTACCGACAGCATACTGCATTTATTCATTAAGCATCAATATTGCTGAACAAATGTAAATAAAATTTAGACAGGAATTCTTTAAAGGGACAGTCATAGAAACATCTGGGTGAGCTAATGAGGCTGGGAATGATTTGAATGTTAATGAGCTTTCGGTGCTGCTCTGGTACCCATAGAATTTTTGAAGGCACACACTTTGAACTCCCACTATTTGCTCTGAGGTTTGCAAGCACCAGTGATCTTGTTTTTACTGCTGTGTCATTGCTAATATAGACTGCTTCAGTGGATCTATACATTCAGCATCCCTGCAGCTTCCCACCAAGTACACAGGATAAAAGTTTGAGGTCCTTCATGTTTGAGCACTGGAAAGGGAAACAGCATGCAGCAATGCCACTGACACTTCTTAAAGTAATTCATTTCATGTAATGTAAATCAAAGGATCTTGGAATATACATTAAGACTATTGTAGGCAATTTTTTTTCTTCAGGTTGTTGTGGAGTGAAACTAACATATCTCTTAGAGTGTGTCACAGTTGTTTCAGAAATCTGACACCAACTATACATTGCAGGGAGTAACTTCTGAGTTCATGGCTGAGAAATCAGCTTTTATCCTTGGAACAGTGTCGAGAAAAGCAACCTTGCTAGAGAGATGAACATACTCTGATATCAGGCTTTGGCTTCTATACATCCTTCCAGGGTGCTCTGGGATAGGATTTGGTGGTGGGCAATGGCAAGGAGTGAGATGTAACACATTCACTACGGACAGAATGAATGTGATTTCCCACATGGATATGGAGACTGCTCAGGAATAAATATCAGTGTTGATGCAAAAAAAAGCTATACTAGACTGGAGAGCTGTCTATTATTATCATGATAGCGTTGTGCTCTCCATGCTGCTTCAGCTCAGCTATTGACACCATAGTACAAACCTCTGAACAGCCCAGAGTTTTATTACAGAGCAAGTGTGCTAACAGTGGTGTTACAGAACAAGGGAAACTCCTGATATCACACTATTAGCTTCAGGGGTCTAAAAACCATAAATTCTTTTTCTACAGCCCTATTTGACACTTTTATGCTAGCATCCAGGGAACCTTTCAGGAGTCATGTGCTCAGGTGAATAACTGCTGTAACAGCTTTAATATACATACTCATCCCATCAGGAAGAATCTGTTCTTGGGTTAATTCATTGCTTGTTGCAGTAAGGTCTGCACTTTAGAAAAGCTTGTTGCTAAGTCTGGAACACTGATGGTAGTCCACAGTTTTGCCTGTCAAACACAGCAGAGCTGTCCATCTCCATCACCTCATTGCAGCTAGAGCAAGCTGGAGGACTGGTTTGAGCTTTGAGCCTCCAGAGAAATTAATGACCATCATTACATTTTGTTTCTGGTGCAAAGTATACCTTTTCCTACTAATCTTCATTAGTGTAAACAGGCAGCGTAAATGTATTTAATAAAATATATATTTACAATTCACACTAGTAAGTTCAGTGACTATCCATGAAGAAGACTTAATGAACAGAGACTTTTACCAATATCACCATGTATACTGCAGAAACTGGTTCCTTGATGAAATATTGAGCATCATAAGCAGAAGACCAGCAAAGAAAGTTGTATATCTGAAGGTGTGAAAGATTTCTCGGATATAAGAAAGGCTTAACAAAGGTGCTATCTATCCTGCTTGAATAGGTAGCTAAATTATTTCAGGAGAGTAAAAGCCACCAAGTTAGGTGTCTATAATCTAAGGATCTGGGGAAAGTGATCTGTTTGGCTCTGCCTGTCAGCCAGTTGAGATGTTTTGGCTGGAATATTTACAGTGCAGAACCAGGAACTGTCAAGGCAGTAATGGCCTTCTTTTCCCTCATAGTTTGGGCAAATCTGAGCTCTTACTAGGAAGCTTATAAAAGAAGCCTAGGAGAAGTTTGAAGATATCCTGGTAGCTAAATCAATTGTTTTAAATGCAGTTCCCTTTTCATTTAAGTTCCAAGAACCCCAATTTTGTTTGTGCTTCTGTATCTCATATTTTCTGTCTTCCTACACAAAGTAGGTAATAAACAATGTCTTGGACAAGAACAGCAAATTAAACTAGTCTTGCTTGTCAGGTTGAGTAACTATAACAACCACTTTTTTTTAATGCAAGCCCGTGCAAATCATAATATGCAATGGACTTCCTAATTTTAAGCAAATGGAGGTCAGTTGTGAACTTTATGTGAAGAATGTGGTTTCAGTTTTGGTAGACCAGTTGACTGGAAACCATGCTACCTGCCTTTCAAAGTTAAATCAATTAAATTATTATTTCAAACCTTTGTTGCAACAAAGTACTTGAAATGGATGCTTAATTCTACCTGTGTTCAACACTATGTGCATATTTAACTTTAAGCACATGTTGAATGTATCTTTTTAAAAGGAAAATGTGTTTTCCTCAAGAAAATTAGCAATCACATATGGTATTTGGTGGGGTTTTTTGAAGGTGAGAATGTTTACCTGCTTTCAGATGACACTTTCTTTTCAGGTTCCTTCAAGTTTTTTGACAAAAATGATTCCCACAGAATGGCGTGTTCTACAAATTATCAATAATACTTATGAGAGTGGATAAAGGAAAGAGAAGTATGTCTAAAAATTTTACTGGGCTTCTGCCTGATTAAAATTAGAAAAAGAATACTCGGTCCATCAGCTGTTTAAGGGTTAAATAAAAGCCTTGTTATTGAATTATAAAGACTTAGTTGATTATAAAAATCTATACAACTTTAGGCCTTTAAATGCAAACAGTAGAAATAGTGCTTCTCTCAATATTCATCTTACTGTGTGTCTATTTGCTGATGCTAAAGTGAATTTGACATAATGGTAAGTAGTTCAAACAATCTATATTGCTGGAAGCTTTCCCTCACAAACTATTGATTTTCCTACCCCATCTGCAGCATGCTCAGAAACACTTCCCATTCTGTTTACCATTCTGTGCAGCTAGAACACATCGTTTCACACTGTCTAATGGAATTAAGCAAAACTTTGAAGGCATTTTTCTGGAAAACTTGATATATTTATTTGTAGTTCAGCGTACTGGGGAGAAAAGCCTTGCTAATTTAGCACCAAAACCGCAACAAGTTTTTATTTTGGTAACTTCCTGTTTTGTTTGGGGAGAAGCACTGGTGTTACCACACAAGGACAATATCCTGAGGAAAGCTCAAAGGACTTTCACTGCAGATTGAAACTGGCTGAGATTATCCCCTCCATGTCACGAACACTCAGGGTTAGTGGTGAGCATTGGTAGATCAGTGTGATATGCCTTTACACAGAGGATTGTATAGGATGGTTGTCCTACCTGTAATTTTAAATTCCTATGGGGTAGGGAAGGAGTTGTCCTGAGAAACTTGAGAAATTCCACAGGGAGTGTGAGCTCTGCTGGAGAGTGAAACCTCTCAGATCACTTGAGGATCACCTTTGGAACCATCCACTCTACAGGTTGTGCCACAGCGACTTTTGATAGCTTGGCTGTTACTGTGAAACATTGTACATACATGAACATAAATGTATAAGGAGTGTAAAGTGTGAGAGAGTGTTAAAAGAAATGCCATTTCCAATATATACAGTTGTGCCATGGTTGAGTTGCAAGTGGAATTTGTTTGGAAGAGCTATTATTAGTGCTGCTTTGCTAGATCTTTTAGAGAGTAGGTGAGCTGTTTCGGAGGCCTAGTGTCTTCCACACCTACTTGGGTAGGCTGGTTATTCATAAAATGCTCTAATAAACCTTCAGCAGCACCTTGCTTTTTGGTTATGAGCAAATCGTCATCTCATTTAGATGAAGCATTATTTATTGCAGGTCTGCTTCCCCCACCCCCCACCCCCATCTCTCCTTGATGCATTGAGACTTTGTGTACAAACTGATATGAATCTCACTTTTTCTGAACACCTCTCTCAACTTCAAACATGGATGTGTAATTTATCCCATTGGGAGATTTCCAGGAAATGAAAAAAAAATGGAGTTTATTGATACTACACATAAAATATGTTAAAACTCCTCAGAACTTAAAGCAGAGAGAGACTTTTATTCTGTTGAGAAAAACAGGCCTATGGATGGGGTTTTTAGAGCTGGATGTTCCAGACATGTCTGAAATGTTACCCGTATGATCAAGTGCGCTTTGTTCAGCAAATGAGAAAACAGGCTGATGGGAGGGAATGTGAATGCTGCAAAATAAACATGAAGAAGACAGCTGCTAAAGCACTTTAAAACATTAAAGAAGACTTTCAAAAAGATCTCCGTGCAAGTTTTCCAGATGCTTTTGGATGACAAAATAATTTTGTAATGTTGCTAGTATACTGCAGTTTTTTTTACAAGGGCAAGGGAAGGATGTCTGGACAGACAACTGAAGTGGTTTTTGCATTTTCCTTGTGTTTTGGGCATGAGGAAAAGAGCATGTTATAGTGTGATTTACTTCTTTCAGGGAAGATATTTATGGCAATATGGTATAACTGTGTTATTTATATCTGTTCATTTGTTTGTATCTATCTTTTCCATATCTGTATGATTTGTTGTACTGTTGCAAATTAATTCTGATCTATAAATAGGAATATATATGCACATATTACTCTTGCTGAGGTTTACAGAGGGAAAGAAGTAATTGCCTTCTGGCTTGAGAAAGGGACCATTAAGTAGCATTATTGCCCACTGGAGATCACTATTTTAACCAAACAGTGCAATGGTTTTACCTATAAACCAGAAACTCTAGTCTATATATGTTTTATTATACCTTTTAAAAATGTGTTTTCCTGTAGCTTCAGCTACTTTCTACTTGGGCTTTCTTTTAGTTTGCTCACAGCATTCAGTCCTACAGGCTGGCAAATGTTTTTCATCTTTTACACATTAATGGGGTTTATAGGCAATAGTAGCTATTTCTCTTATTTTATTTTTTTTTAGTATTTACTTCAGCTATTCCCTCAGATTAGGTGAAGTTAAAGATGAAAAGGAAAATAGCAATACACTGTAATGTTAAAATAATTGTGTACTTTTCTTTCTGGTATAATTTTTCCCAGAATCACCGAAATGCTGGTTGGAAAAGACCTACATGGTCTTCAGCCCAGACTCCTGCAGGATTGTCACCAACACTAGATCAAGACAGTCATAGTGTTGTCTAGCTGAATGTGGAAAACCTCTGAAATTCCATGGCTTCCACAGGAAGTTTTCCTGTGTTCTGCTACCCTTTGAATGAAATGTTTGTTTTTTTCCTGATACTCAGCCTGAACCTCCCAAGTCCCTATCCATGGTCATTTCCCCTTGTCAGGTTGTCCGATGCCACCATTTCCTGCATAAATAAATAAATATTGTATGAGTAAATTGGGAACTGTGTAGAAGTGCAACTAGTAAAAACATCCATGCTCATCCATGCAAGCATCATCTGTAAAAGCATATAGAACCAATATCCTATTTTCTCACAGGCTGTACTTGAAATTCAGTAAGGTACTGAGAACTGTAGAAGCAGAGAGCTGATAATGTAACTGCTGCTATAGTGCTTAGAAAATCATAGACTTCTTGACTTTGTTATTTGCATGATGCCCTTTTGCACAGACATGACGTTTCTTTTTTCTTAGCTGTTCGGTGTGTATTCACAAATAATGTTGCTGGGCAATTACAATGATCTTACCGCTCCATTTCCTGAGTCTCTGGCAAACAGGAAAATGTGAATGTTGTCTTCTACCACTTGAATGCGCGATAAACTGCAGTAGGAGAAATCATTATTATTACCAGTAGAAAGTTTAGTGGTTTATTTAGTGGGTATTTCCTGGGCATTTGAAATAATGATTCTGATTAAATAAGCATTTACTAATGTAAATAATAGGACCAGCTCTTAGGAAAGGTGGGCATATTTTTAATCAGAAGACTGGGGCCATGTGTGGGCTGAACTTTCACCTGAGTCTTGGAGTTGCATTTCCTTGTAGTGACATAAGTGAATTTGACTAACATATTTAGACTGTACATCAATTCTGGGAATGTTCTGATCTATTTTGGCATAAAAACATATATATAATATCTCTCTGAAATAAGACAGTTACCAGATTTTCACAATTGTTGTATTTAGTAACAAGTATCAGTAGCAGGCCGTACAGTTAATTTGGCTTAATATGATTTTCCATACTCCTAAGAACTAGCTTAGATTATAATCTTTACCCACACTGTCTTGTCCAGAATAGAACATTTCATTATTCAGACTAGGAGAAAATTGCTTCCTGGTGCTGATCAGCACCAAAGCAGATTTTTTATGTGGACATGTATTTTTTTTTTACTTTAAATTAAAAAAGCTAATGTTTTTGAGAAAGGGAAATACAGAACAAATATTTCGGGGGGGGGGGAAAGAAAAAATGCTTTCTAATAGAAGTGTCTTTCATTAGCAAAAACATTTATGAAACACTATTGTTACAAAGACAAAAAATAAGTCTCCTGAGTCTTGAGCAGAGAATAGTGAACACAAGAAGAATTAAAACCAGAAAAGTAAATTTTGTCGCTTAACATGCAGGCACGATTAAAAATATCAAAGAGTAAAAAAATACATTAAAAATGGTTTGTTGCAACAGGCTTCAGAAAAAAAAAAACCCCAAATGTTTGTTGTATGTCACAACTCATATTTTTTCATCCGCAACTGAAAGCACCATTCTATGCCTGTTCTCAGAGTAAGATCAGAATAAATAGATGTCTTTGTGTTGTGAACTCACTGTTACAGAACTATCGGCATGGGGGACAATTTACTAAAAAGTGCTCAGTGCTACAGGACAAGTGTATGAAGTGAATAAATTAGTGGGAAAATCCAGGCACTAACAGCAGACACGCCATGTACAGCAAGAAAATGGAGGCAGTATACAGCTGTGCTTATAGTTTGACTTCAGATGCTGTACTAGATTTTGTTGTGTGAACACTTTTGTGGAGAAGGAACTCCTCAGATCAAGCTTAAAAGCCTGAAGTACATTGGGCCATCTCATTTGCATGTTAAGAAATCCCTGATTTGTCTAGAATTTACAAAACACGGGGTATGAGAAAATATTCTGCATATTCAAATACGTCATTCTTCCATCTAGGTTTGTAAACATTTTATGTATTTTTGTTTTTTACCATCCTCTCTTTTTTGCCAACCAATTTCTTACGTTGTCATTCACAAGTGACAAAATGTATTTTGTTTTGATTATTGCTGGATCAAATGTTCAATTCAATTGCTTTTCACCTTTCATTCTTTCTGTCTCTAAAGGTATAATTCAGGTCCAATGTCAGATTGCAGCTCAGTGCTCATCAATTCCCTGCACTTAACCACTTTTAGGAGGACAACTTCATGGCTATGATGATGAATAAACAATCCACAGACCTAAGTGTTAGCAGTACTGTGAAAACAAATAGCTGATAAATTTCTGATACTGGTGAGATCCAAATTTACTTTGGGGTCATGCTAGCAATCTATGCACATAGACTTCTCTTCAAAAACACAGAACAGCAAAACTGTGGATAGCCACAAGATAAGTATTACCACATACAACAGTAAGATCAGGTTTAATAAAGTAGGTCTATTTTGCAGAGTAAGCTTTTCTGCTTTTAAGTTCAACAAGTCAGTGAGGAACATGACAGGAACAGATTTAATTTGATGCCAGAAGATACAGGATTTATCTGAAATAGTTACCCTGCTATTCAAAAGGAATAAGCCATTACCATAGCAACTCTGTATCACCTGACCCTCATACACAGACCGGGCCAGATTCTGATCTCAGTCTTGTCAATGTAAATCTGAAATAAACCCCATATGAATGATGAATGAGTGTGTATTACATGGAACATTGTAGCTAGAGACAGCCTAGGCCATCACATATGATAATTATGCTACCCTCTAGCATGAATTCATGTGATATATTTCAACTAACCAATGTGTAAGGGTTATTCTTTTCCAGGAAAAAATGAGAGGGGATAGTAGGTATTCTGTTAAAGTTGGTTATAAAAGCATTACTATTTTAACATATCTTGGAATGTACTGAAGTTTTTCTCAAATAAATAAAACACATGAATTGCACAGCAAAGGATTTGCAAATGAAGGCTCTGATCCTGCACAGGTATTGGTACAAGTTTAAAATTATGTGCTTGCACACCTCACTGCACAACTTCTAATAAGCTTTACAGAAAACAGTCTACAAGTCTTTGGAGGACTGGGTCTTAATTTAAGATCAGACATAACAAGGGAAACTACCATGACTGGAGGAGAAGTAAAAAAACAAAGAGAAACACTTCAGCACGTATTTCTTGTCTGATGGAGTTGGGGAAAGGGCACCCTGCTAAGATGGAGAGCTGCACTGTCATAAAGCACAGCCATGAGCAGAGTGTCTGACACATAAGAGGAGTGCACCCAATGGTTCCGGAGTTACCATTGTAGCTACAGTAAGCAGCTGCTCTGCTGGGCTGGTGATGAGGCACAGCCCTGCTGTAGTCCTTGGGAGCCACTGTTCGTGCCCACTGGCTGCCCGTTCTAGGCACACCTGAGCTTCAGGGTGCTCAGGAAGAAAGGAAAGAGAGCATGCTGGACATGACATTCACCCAGTCTCCACATCTGCAAACTTTCTAGATCTGGCAACTTGCCAACACTATACTTTGCTGCAGACCTGAAGAGCAGGGGGTCTTCCCTTGAAAGGCTTGACTATGCATGGCAGACACAAAAGCAGCTGAGTTTTTTTGAGAAGGCTAACCCTGGACTGCTCTTAATATTTTCGTACAAGAGTCTGAGTCCCAGAAATCCCTCATATATAAGATGACCACGACTGAATCATAGGTTGTATTGAAGATTAGTCAACTCCTTTCCTGGGCTCTTATAGAGTGCAGTAACAGCGAATACTACTTAGGTACTAAATACCTCCATATATTTTGTAGACAGTAGCTTTTAGAGTGCAGAGTAAACTGCTAGAGGACAGAAACAACCAACTGATAATAATGAGATTGAGTGGCAGAGTAGGATTGAATGTCAGAGAGAGATGAAAGAAATGTTATGAGGCATCAGACTCCAACTACAGCCTAGTCTGGCAGCTGTCCCATGAATAGTCCCATTACTTCATCTAGAACCACATCCAGAGGTTAGAGAGCCAGAAATCAATAGCGATAGCTAATTCCAAGTTTGTGTGTCTGTAGTAATAGAGAGCTGTCTACATGGCTTTAAAAGTCTTTAAAAAGAAAGACCTCAAGTTTAGCTCCCTTTACAGCAGCAGAAGTTGCTGAGAAGGTTCCCTTTCTTTTTGAACAGTTGTCTTGAAACGTTAATGCATGCATATGTACTTAAAGTATAGGGAGAGGAAATACCTGGGCAAATCTACCATTATGTTCAATGTGCTCAAAACTTTTTAGATCCTGCCTTGTTTCTTCATGTGCACGTGTGTGGAGACAACCTTAAGAGCACATCTGGAGCAGTGAGTGCAGACCTGCAGCTTCCAGTTCCCACATAAACCTGTGCACATTTACAGAATGAACCACTGCATTCGGCTCTGCGTAAGCAATGGTGCTTTCCACACTGCACTTTTCTCCTAGTAATGAGGTCCACCCTGGTTAATGCTGCACAGGTGAAAGGATAAAAAGATGTTGCTGAATGATTGAAGATATGATGATATCTCTTTACTACAAATAAGAAGCCCATGTACAGCCAGCAGCTCTCTTTAATTTGCAGCATGTTCTGAAAATATGATTGATACACAATCAGTGTGTGGCTTAGGTGCTGTCTTTCACTATCATGTATTTTTCATATTGGGGTGGGGCACAAACCTCTATTATTTTATTTGCTTCCTTTTCAGTCCTACCCGACACAAAAGTACATCAGGCTAATACTTCAATGATTAATTCTCCTGACTTTCATTTGAGGCGGATAAAAAGTGCTAGTGAGTGTGCCTTTGAGAGCCGTGTAAGGAGTAAACCTTTAAAGAGCTTTTATTTCTGATGCATCATCTCAAATTATCTTGTTTACCCTCTGAATTCTGAGCAGGTACCATTACCACACTCAGTTGTCCACATCACTCTTTTGAAGGGAAAATTAATTCTGAATTACTGGCCCTATAAATGCCTACTTCTTCACATCATCTGTCAGCAAAATAGGCAGACAAAAGCTGGCTAAATGGATTTCTGTTAGCTGCAATTCAAAAGGAAAGGGACAGGTGTTGAATGAAATTTCTTTTTCCAACTGCTAGTTAACAATACATGTAGGAGAAGTTTAATTGCTTGCATCCACCTGCACCCTTGTCATTTCTTGGCTTTATTGATTTTAATGAAAATATTAAGTGCACTTCAGGAGCAGCAGCTAAGTGACATGTTGATTGAAATATACAGGAAGACGTATAATGGAAGCAAGCTATTACAGTTTTAATAGAATCTGAAAGAAGTAACATCTAGAGCAGCATTTCCCCCTGCTATTCTTATGCATATAGCAAGTTCTGAGATGAATAATTGGAAGCTAAATAAATGTTTGGTTGTTGTTAAAGAAGCCTTTCACCTTAACAATCTAATTTTTGTTGAATAAAGTGACCCAGGATTTTTGGCTTATTTTATGCCATTAGGTGCCCTTCAGGATGCCACATAAACACAACAAAATATGTGTACGAACACTATCCAAATCATGACAGGTCAGCATTGTAGACAATGACATCTTTGTTGTGGAGACATCAACAGCAGCCTTTCTGTTTCAGTAAGTCCATGTAAATGGCTTGGAGTTTCTCTGAAACTGCTTTCTCAACTCTTATTTTTAGAGGACTTGGGATTTAATGGAGCAAGCAATATAAAAGCAACTGCATCAGCTTTGGTTCAGGAGTACCATTCAATGAAAATTATATTTTCAGTTCTTTTTATTCAAGTTTCTTCCTTGTTATACTTGGTGTAGGTAAAGCTGGCAAAGAGTTGAGATACATAAATCCCTTTGACTGAAGAAAGATTTGGTGTCTTGTCCATAATAAAAGTTCCTTAAAGAATATTAATGTATGTTCGTTATGAAGGTAGGTGCTCAGATTCTTCTCCCCCTGTTTCAATGAGTCTTACATGTTTTGAAACCACAAATCCCACACAGCTGCAAATCCCAAACTAAACTATTTTACACATTTAAAAATCCACTTCTGATATTCTTAATCACATTAACTACCACAATTTTCATACCTTTAGGATCTCTAGTCAGAAACCAGTGTCTCTTGTTGCTTCGTGCTCCACAAGCACAGATCAGAAAATGCTGCTACTGAAAAGGGCTCACAATCTAAGCATAAGACAAGACAGAAAAGTTAGTAGAAAACAAAGAAACAAGTTTTCATAATTGGCAAAGGTCAGCACATAAACTCTCTGCTTGTCTGTCAAATTCTTTTGTAGGACTTGTGGAAAAGCACACATTTGGGTCGTGGGTAAATCCTCCCCAGGGCAAAGAGTAGGATGATGCAGAAAGGTCTTTCCTGAACATTTAATAACGCAGGAATAACCACACTGAGCCCACTATCCTGACCTTGTTAATAAGGATGCCTATAAGAACACAGCAAATGCACAGTATTAACTTCCCATGAATAGTCTCTCAGACTCTGGGAAAGAATTTTCCAACAGAGATCTTATCTGGGGATGCCTTGAATGATTTTTCTTTCTTCAACTTGCCTAATGACAGTCTGAACACCTGCAAATTTTGAACCCTCACAATATTTCCACAGCATCGATACTGGAAGAAGCACCTCCTTGAATTAGGTTTAAACATGCCAGTATCATTTATTGTGCCTCTTACTTGTCCTGGAAAAGACATTCCCTGTCAGGCCTTTCCAGATTTTGCAGCCATCTTCCATAGCTGAAAGGTCCTTATATAAAAATCACTTTGTATGTAACTTTGACAGTCTTTGGTACTTTTTGGTACCACTTTTCCAGTTCTAGAATACCTCTTGCAATATGGAGAAGCTAGAAATATGCACAGTGCTTAGAGTTACTAGCAGAAGAGAGATTTATGGAGAGGCATAAAGATACTTTTCATTTGTTCTCTGTGCATTTTCTTAATGACTGACTGCTAGTATTCTAGTTTCCCTTTTAATGACTAGTAAGTATTGAGTCAACATTTTCAGAAAACAGCTTTTATAAATTCAAGACTTTTCTTCTCACTACTAATAATCTAATTCCAAACTTGTTTCATAAGATCTGGACTTTTTCTCCTGTGTACATTACTTTATGTTTATCTGCACCGAACTTCATTTGCCATTTTACCCCGTTATTCAGGCTTTCATACAGCTCTTACTAAGTAGCTTTTGTCCTTACCAGCTTGGAAAACAGTATCATTGCTGTCTTTTCTGGCTCAGCTACAAATATGCTGAGCAATACGGACTCCTGTGGGTTCCTGCTAGTGAGCTGCTTCCTACTTTTTCTTTTCTAACTTTTGTTAGGTATTTTTACTTTTATTCCAATAGTACCTTAGTTTCTTTATCAGACATCAGTGAAGGATTTTATGAAATGTCTATTGAACACCATCAGATCTATCTCATCCCTGTGCTTAGTGTCTCTTTTAAGACATTGCAATAAATTAGGGAGAAGTTATTTCCCTGTGCAGAAACCAGATTGATTCTTCTTCTATGCATCACATTTAGTCATGTAGCTTATAATTATTCTTTAGATTAATTGCTATTTGTCTGTCAGATATACACGTAACGCTTCCTGGTGTGTAATTCCCAAGATCTTCCCCGTGACTTCTTTAAAATTTTTTTATCATGTGGGCCACCATCTATTTCTATGACACTAACAGAGTTTTAAATGAGAGATTACATGTTGCAGTTAGTAGCTTGGCTATTTCATCCTTGAGTTCCTTTAAAGCTCTTGGGAGAATACCATCTGGTCCTTGTGATTTGTTATTTTTCATTACAAGCAAGTGGGATGTGCAGCTTAGACTGAACATCTCAATAGTGAAGATGATAGAAGAGGAATAGGTTGGGAGTAATGGAAATATCTTAAAAGTAATGATAAGCAGTTTATGGTTGACATAAAAGGCAATAGAGGAAGATTCAATGAGAGGGATATGGTCAAAGAGGTGGTTTCAGAGGATGATCTTCACAGGAAACCTTTGAATAGATCTGAATGGGTAAAATTTGACAATGGTACAGAAAAGGACACAGAACAGTAAAGATACAATGTTAGCAGAACCTGGGCAATGAGCTGAAAAAGCACACTAAAAAGACTGTGTTTATAAAAGCTGTGGGGAGAAATTCTGCATATGAGAGCTTGATTGACCAAATTATTTTGTGAGAGTTTGTCAGAACCTAACCCATAAGAAGAATTGGTTAGATGAAAGGGTACTGCCTTGGTATTGTAGTCTGGCTGCTATTTGCTGAGATTGACAGAAAAAGGGAAGGTTGTAAAAGCATAGGAACTGAGGCACAATAGCTTAAAATGAAGGAGGGCTGTCTGCGTGCAGAGTCATACAGAATAAAGAAAACTCATGACTGAACATGGGTGGGATCTCCAGGGAGTCCTAAAGAAAAGTTAATTGAAAGTAATGGACATTGCATTTAGTAATGCTGAGGTTGTGCTTTATTTGTCAAGTAAAGTACTGTTATACTTAGAAATGCTTTGCAAAGGCGGTTTGTTCATGTCAGTCATAAGTCTTTTGAAAAGCTGAATTACAAAAGAGGAGCTTCACTCACTTCATGTGCTTCTGGGTAACTGTGAATTTAAGCTATGTAAGAAAACTGGGAAATAGGCCCAAGACAACTGTACTGTATATTCCAGTTGTTGAAAGGGGCAATGGATAATGAAACTGTGACTCGGAAAATCACTGAGGATATAAAAGACTGTCTGGCTATGCTTTAAAATTCAAACTATTCCTGACACCCTATTGGTGAGTGGTCAGTAATATGCATTCAGCCAGATCCTGACCAAAATCGCCATCTTCATTTTCTGTTCTTGAAAGAGTCTTAATAAGAAAATGCTTCATCTCGGTTCACAAGTAGCTATGCTTCAGTATGGAAAAAATTATTTTACAAACATTGTAGACATTGTTATTTATAATCAATTGCCTCTCACTCATGTTAAAAATCTAACCATGTGGACATGGGAAAGAAAAGGATTCCAAAAAAGCCATACAACAGTAAACAAGGCTATCAGGAAACAAATTGAACAAACAGGAAGAGTTGCCATGATTGTTCCATGTAAAATCCAAACTTGAATGAGCAGGTATGAGAAAAGTAGGGGGAAAATACAGACATAAACAAGATAATTCTTGCAAAATGAGAGAAAAAAAATATTATCCTTTCCATACATACCAGTTTGTGGAAACATCCAAACACATATGCCTGTCCTTTTCACACAGCCATTGGAGGGAGAAGAAATTTTTGCAGGCAAATAAACTTTTTTGGAATACTGCATGCTTTTAATTTGCTTTCCACAGCTATATTCTTGTTCCTACAGAGGCATGTCTCATGCAAGTGAACTCTTTAAAAAAATATGAAGCCCTAAATCTTTTCGTCGTATGATTTCCTAAACATCACTTGCACTTACTACATTGTCAGCATATTATAGGTGTTCACATCATCAGATTCTAACTGGGTCTCCTGACAAGACTAAATAGAAAGAAAGCAAATCTTATGAATTCGTAAGAAGCATGACAACTTTGGAGATAGGCAGATTACTAATTTTGAAAAGAATATTAATTTGGTAAATCTTGAAACAAAATCCAAACTATCATGTATACTAAAGACATCCAAGTTTGGATATGATTCTGAATAAATTTGGATGGGTTTGTCTTCAATATTATAGTGGAATCAGCTTTTCCTTTTTCATCTTCTCTTTTGCAAACGTTAGTTTTGAAAATGACATTGAATTCAGCTGGTCAAAAAGTTTTTTGCATTCCTATTGCCAAATGAAGTCATAAAGTATATTTCAAAATACAAGAGACAGCTACTAAGAAGAAAACCAAGCAATAATATAATTTATTTAGAAAGAAATTTTAAAGGAGAAATATTTCTGGCATTCTAATTGCCATGGTTGACAATAACTTTATCTTGTGATAATGTGAGCATAGCATTATGGGTTATATCTTTTTTGACTTTTAGGTACCTTGTTAACACTCAAGGACTGTGGTAGTTAGGTGAGATTTTTTTTTTTTAAAAAAAGGTTGGATTTTGAAAGTTCAGAAGCTTTTCTATTGTTTTCATTGGTACTATAGTTTTCAATACTGTGTCTTACTCTGCACTGGTCATCAATGACTATTCTAAAAGGAGCAGATACTCAGCCTCTGATATAGTGTATTGGTGCAGCGTTATCAAAAATGAGCTGTTCCTTTTAAGTTTAGAATTTTCTCTTTGGGAGCTCAGACCATTTTCTTAGCGTGTTTCACAGTGAATTTCTTATACACTGAAGTTTAAGTCCACACAACAGATGTTTAAATATTTGATCAGAATTTGGAGGACTTATTTTCATGTATATTTTCTTTTTCCCTAGCTGTAGCTGTTACTTTGATTTTGTTTGGTTTTAATCTGCGTTAATTTTAATTCTCAGGAAAGTCCAAGGTAGTAACTTTGACTCAAATATTCTCGTGTAAACCTCAACATTTGTAGCTCCCACAAGGTTACTCTTTTGCTAAATTCAGGACAACTAATGGCCTAGCTAGAAAGAGAGGTATAGGGAATCTGTTGTCCATTTGGGCTGATGATTTGTATTTTGTAAACGGTAAGGGAGATGAAATAGAGTTCTTTCTAGTGTCTTGTGCAAATGTGTTCAGCGATGTGTTGGGTCATCCATGGTGTGAATCAGAAAATTTACTCACCTCCACATTAGCAAAAATTATCTTCTCCAGCAATGGGATAATAAAATGCTTCTACTTCTCTGGGGTGTGGTGCTGCAATCACCATCCAACTCTTAAAGCTCAGCCACAAGCCATCAAAAGATTTAATGTGGACAATACACATTCCTATGAATCTAGGTAAGTTCATTGGTTTGGATATTACAGTATAAGAAATCTCAAAAGCAAGATCTTGGAACAGCCTGTATTGTCAGCAAATGAAAACTGAACTCAGTTCATACCATTTTCGTATGATATTATTTAAGATCATGTAAAATAAATTCTGTAAATCACTATATTAACACAAGGAAGAGAAGTATTTTGATTTATAGCTATATCTTACTTGGGAAAATTCCCCTGCTGACTGTGCCCCCAAATATAGACAACCTGTGTACAAATGAGAAGAAAATAAATTAAAATCTAAATACTGTAGATTGCATTATCATGTCTAACTATTTCTATGTGTCATTTAACTCCTAAACTCAGAACAGAAGCTGGTATTTAGCCAGTTTTAACTACATGTGATTTTTTTCACTATTTACAGAAATCTTTTGAAAGCAGAAAACCAGGTTTTTAAGAGTTCCATATACATATCTCCTGGCTCATACAGTTGCATTGGTTTGCCGGTTTTTTTAGTAAAATAATAGCACATTGTAATTACACTCAACCTCTCCAGCCTCTCTCTGTTATAAAAGCTGATGTTCTGGAGAAAAAGAAAAAAAGTGTTGTCTGGTTTTTAGTCCTGAAAAGCAAAGACTTATCAGCTTTATCTGCCAACCGCAGGCTCACAAAGGTTTGATATATATATTTTGCAGTTAGATATGCATGAAAAAGATGGGATTTGGGATCTATTTAATGACTCATATCCTTTCTAATATTAATTAGTAATAAGATATGATTCTATCAGACATGTGGTGTCTACTGTGCCTTAATTGTGCAAGAATATATGTGTGCAAAAATTCTAACACTATTAAATATAAGCTAACAGACTACAAATGATTTTGTTTATTTCAGTAAGTAATGCTAGAGAAGGAAAAGTTAGTCTTAGCAAATACCTTTTTGCTAGCTCTGGAGATCAGCTACAAGCAAAGCACTCTCATGTGGAAAAAAATAACACCCATTGAAGTATCCAATGAATATTTCATAGCACTTGTGACTTGCAGAGTTTTCTAACATGTCTCTTTGTACTATAGTCAGCATTGGGTTAGAGAACATCATTTTTACTTATATCAGTAAACATCAGTCACATACAAAAGAGGACATTTGAAATTGAAATGTAAGCCACACTTGAACCCTATAAATTCTTTTTTGGAGAAATCTTCTGGGTTTTCATTTTGGAAAAACACCAGGGGCTTTTATGGACCAACTTTAGAGAACCTGAAATGTCGTTTCTGTCATTTTTAAGATAAAAAAGCAACCATTTAAAGAAGGTTTTCTCTCTTCCTGTCATTTACTTCCTTTATAAATTAATAAAATGTTATTTATTGTACTGTACCCTGTCTCTCTTGCATTTAGTAATTTCCCTTTGTCATGGTTTAACCCTGGCCCGCAGCCAAGTCCCACACAAATGCTCGCTCATGTCCTCACAGTGGGATGGGGGAGAGAATCGTAAAAGTGAGAAAACTCATGGGTTAAGATAAAGACAGTGTAATAAGTAAAGCAAAAGCTGCGCACGCAAATGAAGTAAACCAAGGAATTCATTTGCCAATTCCCATGGGCAGGCAGGTGCTCAGCTATCTCCAGGAAAGCCGGGCTCCGTCACCTGTAATGGTTTCTTGGGAAGGCAAACATATCCACTTTGAACATTCCCTGCCTTCCTCCTTCTTCCACTGACTATACATGCTGAGCATAACGTCATATATAGTATGGAATATCCCTCTGGTCCGTTGGGACCAGCTGTCCCAGCTTTGTCCCCTCCCAGCTTCTTGTGCCTCCCCGCCCCCCCCCCCCCAACCTGCTTGCTGGTGGGGTGGGGTGAGGAGCAGGAAAGGCCTTGGCTCTGGGTAAGCCCTGCTCAGCAGTAACTAAAACATCCTTGTTTTCAGCACAAATCCAAAACATAGCTCCATACACGCTACTATGAAGAAAATTAACACTATCCCAGCCAAAACCAGCACACCCTTCCTTTCCAGACTACATCTTTTCTGTATTTCTCATATACTAAAACTACCTTTAATTGGAGTAAATTAACATGTCACTAATTCAAAGAAAAATAATATTACAGCAAAGTTATAATGATAATATCTTTTAAGGAAATAGTAGAAATCCAGGGAGCTTTAAGAAAACTTAGGGAAGATAAGGTATGGAAATGCACAATTAATGGGAGATGGAAACCTTAAATCTATCCTGCAGTCAAAGATTGTATAATAGTACTAACACATAGTAGCAGTTGTAGCTTCTTTCTACAGAAGAAACCAACTTTTAAAGACAAATAAGATTAAAAAATTACATGACTGCCTGAGTAAAATCTAATTTTAAAGAAGCATGGAACTAGAAAAAGTTCTTTCTTATGAGTTTTGTGCAAGAAATGCACTAATTTTGAAATAACTCTGCACAAGGAGTGTGTAGTAGATCATGCTTAAAGATGAATAGGGTCACAGAATACAAGGTCACATCAAACATCATCTGATCTCCTCTGCATCAGAAGCCTCTACATTTCATTCAGATGTTTCTTTCTCAAGCAAGTACCTTGGTGATGATTAATGAGTAACTTGTGTACCACCTAGTTCCTCAGCACTGCCTGGTATCTGTGAGTGGGAGGGATATTTACTTTCTCATAAAGGAAAAAAACTGGACTGCTCGGACACTATGCCATGCATTTCTGAAGCTGTGATGAAGATTCAGCTATTATGTTGATAAGCAGATATGTTTAGATTGTATTTGTTGTTATTTTTTAAAAATATTGTTTACATGTGAAGATGAAGCCTGTCCAACAAACACTGCTATAATCAGCTAATATAATAAGAAAAAACATTCAAGTAGTTTAGTGTTCAATTCTGCCAAACAGATGAACTTTTAAACTTCATTGTATTAAATGAAACACAGCCACACTGTGATTTTAGTTATAGGGAAATGGTGTTAGAAATCAATAAAACAGCATGTTTTTGCCAACAAAACAATTTCTAGTCAACGAAAATATCAAATTTCATGATGTAAAGATGTGATATTTAGGCAGATTTCTTGAGAATGAAAGGGTAGTTTTTGTCAGAGTTCATAGTTAATACTTTTCCAGCCTCTTTCCCAATATGGTTTTTAATTTGGTAACACTTGAATGAAGTTTTGAATCAAGATGACAGATGTGTCAGGCCAAAACTACCATCTTCCCCCAGGCAATTCCTAGTGAAGAATCTTTATATAGCTGTTCTTGAGAGAATTCAGAGTGCTAGAAGTTTAGCTTTCTTCGTCATTACACAAAAGTTGTTGGTTCTTAATGTGTTACATGCTGCCTTATAGAAAAAAAACCCAGTTTTTGAAACTCCAAAGTTACAACTTATTTGTGTATCTGACTTGATAACACAGGTTCTGTTTCTCAACCGTGTTCTGAGGCTCTGAAATGTGAAATCATTTCACATAAGAAAAGAATATATACACTGATAGTCCTCAGAGGATCAGCCTGCCCCTAAACGGGAAGCAAATACCATTGCAGAGCTGGGCAGCCCAAAGAGCACATTTCTGTCTTGAGTCCTTCATGTGTGGCAACACTGAATATCTCACATACTTGACTACACTTGTTACACACTGCAAGAGAGCACCTCAGCTGGAAAGTAAAGGGAAGAAAAATACTGAAGTCATTTTACATTTGCCAATCAAATAAGAATTGTTTTAGCTTAGGTAATGCTGCCCTTGAAAGTCACTGATCAGATTGGTGCTAACCAGTGCCATAAAAAATGGGTGTCTTGGAAATACTGTGTAAAACAAAACAAGCTATAACGATACCCAGTGCTTGCTCTTCACAGAGAGAGAAAGTTGTGGGAAACATGGACTTTTTATGTTGTGCACTGCTGTTAGCCACAGTCCCAGCTATCCTGTTACTGTCTTGAGATGGAAGGCTCCTTTCCTCAGCCCACTCTGCCTCAATGTTCTCTTGAGAAAATGCTGCCTTCAGTATGGATCTGAGATTTTGTATATCATGTGTGTACATACACCCGTGAAATGTATGTAACATATATTTACATTTATATACACCTCTGTATATGTTCACACACATGTTATACACGTGTGCACCATCTAACTATATATAAATAACAGAGCATATGTGAGGGCAGAGCCTATAAATCATAAATGAGACAACTGCTAACACACGGTGACAGCGGTGAATGAACTGAGCCGTTAAAGGTAGGCCTGAGCCTATTGAAAATACTGACCGGTGAAAACAGCACATCGATTGTGCTATTCCCAGTCATGCTCGGATGGAAAATATGAAGGAAAGAAACTCTATGTGGAGGAAGAGCTGAAGGGATGAAAATAAAAGACAGGTTATCTGTATGTAGCTACAGTAAACTTGCCTGGATCAATACAGTGGGTCCCAATCATGATTAGTTGGGCCTGGAAAGAGGGCCCCAAGAGGTAAAGCTGCATTAAGAAGAAATGTGTGCTTACTTTTAATGGGTATGGTTTGTGAGGATGCTTTCATTTTTGCTTCCGTGCCTTCTCAGAGCAACTTCTTGCAGATTGGGGTAGGTATTCCCCACACTTTGGGCAATACCTGGGCTGTTCCCAGCCCTGCCTCTCATGACCGACTGGATCTTCAAATGTCACACTTCTTTGGATGTTACAACAGGATCTACAACTCCTGTGGAAATTTCACAGTGAAGAGATGATTGCACCGACCTTAACCCCACATTAAATCCTTCCAGCTATAAAATCATTAAGCACCTTTGACACCACAGAAGCACAGAGCCTTAGGGTATAATTATTTGTATTGAATGTAATCAGTAAAGCAGAGGTGGGATTGAGGGAATAGAATGTTATTATCATGGGATGTAAAGCACACATTCTAACAAAAAGATATTTGATCATTTAGGAAGTCTGTGTAGTCTAAATATGAGTCTGCTAGCTGACTGAGATGCCTCAGACTTCAGTTGGGGCAGTGCTCATTCCCAGAGGTATCCCAGCAGACTGGTACACTTTGGGAGTTTTCTGAACATCTTGCTGTTTTCTTAATAGCTTTGCACTAAGCCTAGTGAAGATGTCAGAGCCAAAACCTCTGTGAATTCAAGGTCTACTTTAGAGCTCATTTTTGAGGCTTCTGGGAGTAGCTGCTTTTGCTTAGCCTTTTTTCCCCCAAAAATTACTCCCTCACACAAATAACAGAATGAAAGAAAAATCACTCAGGAAGTGAAAACATTAGGTACAGAATAACGTGTGTGACATTCCCCATCAAAAGACACAGTGGTGGAGATACAGATAGCATTTACTGTTCGTCTTGTAATAATGTAGCTGAGTGCATTGCCTGCTAGTGCCTAGTATGTTGGGGTAATCAAAAATGTACTACCTTGTTTTTTCCAAAGCTGTTATTCCCATGCTCAAACATAATCCTGCTCTAAAGAATCTGCAAATATAATAATCTCAGAATCTTTTTTTCCTGAACAAGTCCAGTTTGAGTTTGCTTGAAGAATATTTCTTGTGGACACAGCAAGCTGTAATATTTCTGGCATATATATTATTTCTGAGATATATATATATACATACACACACATACACATATATACATATATATATATCTATCTCATATAGTCATATAGATAATACATAGATCATGTAGTCTTCTCAGTTATACATAGGTAACTTCATTGCCTTTACTCTTTCTTCATTGAACAGATTGCACTAAGGTAACTGGGGACAGAATTGTCTCCATCATGGAATCCCTGTGAACAGTTCTGTTGACAAGAGGCTAGACTCACTACATTTGTGCTCTCTCTCCCAGAAATAAATTGAATTTATCATACTAATAGAAGAAAAAATGTATTCAGAGCAGAAATGAAGGAAGACATTATGACTTTAAATTTGTATATGCAGGAACAAATGTAGACCAGAGGAGCTGAGGAAAGCGTGGGGTTTTTTTCAGAGCAGAAGAACATTTGAGTATTTTCTATTCAGCTCAGGCTTCAGAACCGGGGAGCAATCCATGTAATCCATGAAATATAAAATGTATTAGGAAGGCTTGCACTGTGATTTTCAACAATATGTGAGATCTAGCCCTTTTCCTTTAGCAATTCCTGTGTCAGCCCTCTCTGGTCTGCTTGTGAAATCCACCCTCTTACATGCATGTCAGAACTTGTGAGAAATCTAAACAGACCCTGTTACTTATTTTAAAAAGTATCAGGTGTATCTTAAGGAAGATAGTCAGTCTTCAGAGAGCATCAGATATGACTATGGGAACTAATAAAAAAGATGTTCCTTTGATAGCACTGACAGTGGGGAAGAACACAAATGCGTAAACCTCAGCATTTGGATCCTGAGTCTTCACTTTTGTTCTCTTTGCCTAGAAACTTAAAAAAAGGAAACTCAATTTTATGAGTTGTTATTTTGCAACCGAGAAATGTTATTTTGAGTGACCTTTGTTCACTTTTACATGCTTTGGTCATAACTTCACACTTCTGTGACTAAATAGACTGTGGTGGCTGATTCTGCGAGATTTGGTGTTGGCAGAGATTACAGCCCACAAGAAGGGGTGGCTGCATGAAACATTCACCTTGTGGAGAGCATTAATGACGCCTTGTCATATTATTTCCACCTGCTAATCTGTTGTAGTGTTGGCTAGGTGACTCATAAGGGATAATTCCAGTAGAAGGTGTCTTGATCACCTATTTTCTACTTGTTTGACAGTTTTCTGCTTCCTTGACCAAGCTTTTCTCATCACCTTCAGACTCTGGTGTGAAATAACATCCACTGATGGCTAGTATTTCAAATTTCAGTTGTAACTCATCAACTCTTTCTACCATTGCATAAACACTTACAAGTATTATCCTGATACTTCATTTGATATGACCTAAAATTTCATTAACTTTTCTCATGACTTCATTCTGTAAGTGCAATTCAAAGAAACATCCATTATTTTTTTTTTTTTTTTTCAGTTGATACAGCTAACAGAAACTTATTCCAGGGCGCATCAATTTGTATGAGCATGCTGCAGAGTATGGTTGCTGTTACTCCTGTATTCAGGGTGACTTTAAAACAAGTGTATTGGGCAAGTAAAACACCCAGTTATCTCCCATACTGATGAAATCTTCCAGTACTATGTCATTGGCAAAAGCTGTTGTAAGTTTCCTCTCTGTACTGAAGTTATTATTGAAGGTAATTTTGGTTCCAGAGCAAGTAATCCCTCTAGTCAACTCCCTTTAATCAAATAATTTTTCATCAAACAGAAATATCAGGTTAATTTGAGACAATGTACATTGACCATAGGAGATTGTATTCTTATTCTGCATTGCATTTCATGTCATTACTGTTGATTATTATTTTTTTAACCATTAATTTTTTTATCTTTCTTCTTTTTCCCAAAACATTGATGTTTCATTAGCTGGTTACATCAGCACAACAGACATGTCTGCTATCCACTTTCTTCCCAGTTTACTAATGCAAGTGCTATGTGCTACACGTTGTAGACTCATACAAAACACACCCCTTTCCCCTTCCCTTAATGATATGCTTCCCTGTCTTAAATGCTCGACATGGAACAACATGAGATATCCCTTTAGAGATCACTTTTGCTTATGCACAGCTGAAGATGGGTTTGTGCACCAATACCAAGTTGATTTTTTTTTCTTTCTTTCCAACTATATCAGTTAATATCAAATATTGTGTGTACTGGGTTTGGCTGGGATAGAGTTAATTTTCTTCATAGTAGCTTGTATGGGGCTACGTTTTGGATTTGTGTTGGTAATAGCGTTGATAATTCAGGGATATTTCAGCTATCACTGAGCAGGGCTTACCCAGAGCAAGGGCCTTTTCTGCTTCTCACCCCACCACACCAGCAAGTAGGTTGCGGTGAGCAAGAAGCTGGGAGGCGACGCAGCCAGGACAGCTGGCCCCAAATGACCAAAGGTTTATTCCATACTGTATGATGTCATGTTCTGCAATAAAACCTGGGGGAAGAAGAAGGAAGAGTGGGATATTCAGAGTGATGGGAAGTATCTGTTCTTCTTCCAGAGTAATTGCTCTGCTTTGCTGGGGATGGCTGAGCACCTGCCTGCCCATGGGAAGTGGTGAATGAATTCCTTGTTTTGCTTTGCTTGCAGGCGTGGCTTTTGCTTTACCTATTAAACTGTTTTTATCTCAGCCCATGAGTTTTCTCACTTCTCCGATCCTCTCCCTCAAGCCATCTTGGGGGGTGTGAGCTAGTGTCTGTGCAATGCTTAGTTGCTGGCTGGGGTTAAACTGTGACACCAGGCTGTGTCCAAAACCTGTGGGGACCACCTTTTTGAAGTGGTCTCAGTCCTGGAAGGCTGAGGTCAATCTTGTGCAACAAAAACCTTTCATTAACTTTAACTTTTATTATTTTACAACAAACTTTTTAAAATTATGAGTGCTTTTTTCCAACTGTTTATCATTATAGTGAAGTTTTATGGTACTGTATAGTACAGTACATTAGAGTACATTGCTGTAGTATAGGCTGCTTTGCATTATCCTGCAGGTTCAGTGGTGAGGACACAGACTCCCATGGTAAGACTTGCCTGCAGCAGAGACCGCAGTGTGTCTCCTGGGGAGTCAGGGTGGGCAGGCAGGGATTTCATAAGGCATAATGGCACTGTTAATGGCTCCAATGCAGAGGCCATACAACTGAATGACTGAAATTTAATGTAAGGGGTTAAAAGCCCTGTAAAATCAGTGTTTTATTTGAGAACTTGCTGTTCCATCCTTTACTCTTTGACACTTTCCTATTTTTAATCCTTTAGCATGTGATGCAGCATATTGTCCAGCAGCCACTTAGCAAGATTGTTGAACTCCTTTCACATATGATCTGTGCTGGATGATGCAGCTCACGTATCTTTAGAAAAAAAAAAACAAACCAAAAAACCCAAGAAGAAACCTTGAGTGATTCACAACGACCTCAGGTTCCTCTGTATGCTATAAATACCAGCAAGGGCAAGTCTCATCATTGTATAAAAATGGAATAAAGTTCTTGCCAGTAGATTGCAGAAGGCTGAAAGGAACCAGAATGCACTAGGCATGACATTACAAGGGCTAGGAAAGAGAATACTTCAAGTTGTCTAGGAATGGTGTCTTTCAACTGGAGAGCTGTCATTGCATTGCATTTCCTGTTTCCTACTGTCACTTACTGTGTGAATGAATATTGCTGCTTATGAATAGTACATTATATTTGTCCAAGCTAATGTATTCTGTCTGTACTTTTAGTATACATACATTCACATTATGTATTTTTATTATGCACATTTACATAGACCACAGTTATACAGATGGAGGAGTGTGCCAGACTGCGGATAAAAGCTTTACCTGTTATTCTCTACCCACAGCAGTTTGCAGAAATGAGAAAGAAATACATATATGTATGCCTGTACTTATGCACTCAAATATGCATGTGTGCTCTGTACTGGTATTAAATCAAAGACAACTTTTTTAGGACCACACCTTCTCTTTTCCTTTTTTTTTTTTTTTACCTTCCCCAATAGTACAGCAGAAGTAACTGTAACACAGTTACAGACTCTTGAAAAATCTTTCCTACACATTTACCACATTGAAGTCCTCCTTTTGGGAAGTAGAAGCTTTAATTTTTTTAAGTGTCAGAGGAAAAAGGAGACTTTTATAATGCTTTAAAATAGAAAAAAGACATAAAGGAAGCTGGTTTGGTTTTACTTCCAGTTTAATCGAAATATAAACCCCACAAATTTTCCTGGAAGTTACTAATATGGATATGCAAGTATTTTAGTGTGTAAAAAAGACAGCTGAAAATTTTTCACTAGCTCTTTTTAGAGCAGTGAGTGAAACAGACTCACTCCATGCTAAAATCTAGCTCTTTCTCCTCTTACCTTGTGCCTTCTTTTTGTTCCCTTTATTTTTGTTGACAATCATTCCCTGGGAACAAGTACCTAAAGGCCTTATTTGAAGACTTAAAATGGAGGTGAGTTTTTCCAGTGACATGTACTTTGCACCAGGCCATATGTTTAGCAGAGTTTACAGGAAGACCTGAAAGTCACCTAAACTGAAAACACACTGTTCATTACATAGGAAACCCACTGTACAAGGGACTGGCTCCTGCTTCTGCCTGTTAACATTTCTGTAACTTCCAGAAGAACAACTTAAATGCAGTAGGACCTGATTTTACATTGCCTTGTATTTTCTGTAGCCATTTGCACCTCTACCCTGTGAAAAGTGATTCTTCGAACCACTCCTGTTGCTGTTGGCAATACAAATTATTATATAGTGTTTCATTGTCGCCACTGGACAGGCAGAGAAATAACTGTAGGATCCCAGTAGTTAAAAACAGATTTTATTTTTTTTAAAGTTTTCTTTCTTGTTCAGCTTGCTCTTTCAGGTGAACAGGCTAAACAAATTCATAAGGAAATGTAAATGCTTAGAATTAGAGTTGTCTTCACTGAACGGTTACTGATTTTAAAAAGCTGCTCCTTGAAATGTGCCCCTTTTGTATGTAGCTTATAATGCAGAGCAATAGAGAAATAATCTCAGTTTATGTAATATATTGATGACTAGAAAAACCTTAGCTATTGAGACTGTAATTATTTAACAAGGAAGTTGCAGTGTTCTATTTGGTCTAATGTCACTGCTTTATATAGTTTCTACATGAGAAACAGGCATTGTTTATTTTGTTTCATTTGTTGTTGATTGCTGCATAAAGAATTTGATAAATTTAGCTTTATTCTTTTGAATTCATAACAAACCATCCAGAATAAATTTATTAAACAGTAGCTTCATCATGAAGGGTTCTAGGTGACTCAGAATACAAGAAAAAATTGGAAGATAAATGCTGTTATTTGTGTGTATTTTGTCATCCACAAGCAAAGAAAAAACACATCATAGTCTGAGAGCCCTTTAATCTCCTAAACAATTGAAATCACTGGACACTGCAACAGATGTCTGCAGTTAAGTGGCATTAACAAAGGCATTATTGATCACACAATGAGTGGGCTTTACAGGATCACTTAGATTATCAAAACATTAGGAGTTACTTTTCATGGCTTGGAAGGCTGACCATTCAGAATTAACAGAAGAGCCTCTGAGGGTTGAACATGTAAGATTTCAGAGAAATGTTAAAGAATTTCTCTATCTGTTTTCAGATGTCCATCAGATACATGCATGGCATAGGACTGAAACCTTATCAAGTGGATTATCTTCTAGTATTCCAATATTTGTTCCTTGCAGTTATCGTCATCAGTATCTTGGGAAAGTAAGACTGAAGTTTCCTATCCAAACTGTGATGAAAAGTGATGCATGTAGGACACAAGAGAGCATAAAGTACTGAAATGATCTGAGGTTTTTAGCAATAAAGTTGTCAGGATGTAATTTCTAGGATGAAAACATGGATCAGAAAGACAACCTGCATCCTAATGCTCACAGAGATCATTATCCAAGAGTTCCTTTACACCCAAGAGCCTCCTGCAAGATCTGACTTGCCCCTGAAGTCTTTCTTCTGCTTGAGGATGTCTACAGCTCCCTCTCCCTCCCCACTTCTGCACTCACACTGTGCTTGGTCAGATCTGCTCAAGCAAGTTTGCCACAAAAAATATTGCACTTTGTTTCTGGTTTTACCACTGAACAGTGTATTCCATTTACACATATTCGTTCTGCAAACGTTGCAATGACTGCCATTCTTGGACAAAACTTTGTGCAATATTTTGGTACTATAGCTCATACTGTATACATTGTTTTCACTGTGTGTCTCTGGGTATTTTTTCCTCTTGGCAATTGGTTGTACTAGGCCAAGTCCTGATCTGTTACATGTCCTAAGTCTTTGTTATAAATTCTGGTTGCCTGGATGATGTCAAAAAAGCTGTCCTCAAAGGTGAAAGAAAAAAAGCATAGGAATTTTTAAGCCGAGAAAAAAGCAAGGAAAAAGTAGTTCTTGCATTCTGAAGATGTGCTGTTTGTTTGTTTTAGATTTGTTCAGTTTAAAAGCATATCCAATACATGCATAACTGTGACTTGCTATTATCACTCTAATCTCCTCCCCTGTGATTTCTGCTAGTTGGAAGATCTTTGGAGAGACATATTAAAGTCCATTTGTGTCTATTAGAATTTGAAATTCATCTTTTCTGTAGTCTCTGTGGGTTTTGTTGTTTCTGTTGAAGAGATGGAGCATTATATCTAAAGCTTGGTACAGGATTCTCTATTTATTTGTGTCCTAATGCAGTTGCAGAAAATATGGAACTGTTTATTTAGATTCTTCCATAAGGAAAGGGTATTTTATTATTGTTTCGTAGTGCAGTGTTCCTTATTGCTCCGTTGAGCCAAGTATTGTTAGCAGATATAATTAAAAAGACAGCCCTTGCTACAAAGAGCTAGCGACCAAAAAATACAAGCAGAAGTGATGTGGCAGAGAAGCTAGGAAGAATAATATAAGGATGGAACAATCTCTTTCAGCAAAGTAACTGTAAGTCACAGGAAGATCTTGCTCTGCTAGCTAAAATATATTGGCAGGATCTAATGGCAGGATGCAGTTCTCAGGAGGGATATGAGTGAAGAAATGATTTTATGAAGACTGGAAGTTACCTATTTTTGCTCCACACATGTTTAACAGATACATTTATGATGGCTCCAATAGACATGCAGTTCTGATTTTTCTTTTTGGTGATAGCAACCCCCTGAAAAAGTTTTGACCTTCTGTGTTTTATTGTTCAACTTGTTTCAGTTGTCCCTGGAAAGCACTGGAATACCCTTGTAGAGTCATCTAACCAGGATGGATGTGCTAACTGCTCATTACTTTGACCTCTTTCTTGGTCTTGCTCATTAGTTTGACCTTTTGCTTGGATCAGTCAGTGTAAATTAGTCTGAAAACCATAATACATGCTTCTTTCTGAACTCACATGCAGAATGGAACTAATGAAAAGGGTTAAGTAACAGGAAATCCTCTTCTAAAACCGAAGAAACTCTGATGACTCTGGGTGCGTTTGTTAATCTCTACAAGTCTCTCCTGTACTAGCCCGCAAGCATTGATGCAACCTTTCTGTTACTCTCAGGCTTTACATGTTTGACTGCTGGCGTTCTGTGTCTACATTGTTGCATATGTTTTGCTGTCGCCCTGGCAAAGCCTTTCCTGCCCCCCAACCCAGCCCCCCCCCCCCCCCCCCCCCCCCCTCCCGCCCCTGCTTTTGGCAAGATACATTGATATGGAAGCAACAGTTACTGAGGTGGGTGCAATGCACAGATTCTCAAGCGAAAAGTAGAAAATTAATTTCTGAAACATAGTATGAATCACAGAAAAGAGTTTGTGGGAGGGTTACAGTGAGAAGGAGTGTGTTTGTACTGCAAAGAAGTGTTTTCTGTCATTTTGCCAAGCATAAAAGGTATACGTATGACAATATTTCATTATTACATTGTAGGAACTTAGTCTATGTCTTTTCACATTCTGGTAGTTTTCTGACTACAGAGGTTTGCATGCTCTAAAGACGTAAAAGAGTAGATTCAGCTGGTTACCATCTATTGTGAGGAAAAAATGCATGCTGTCTAGATCCTGTGGGATTTTTATCCTGCAGTCCAGACATCCCATATGTTTGCTTATTCTTATTTTCTTCCCAATGGTACATATATGTTTTAGGTTCTTCTCCCAGATGTCCTGTCTCAAAGAAATAAATACAATGCTATTATCTTGTAGAAGAAACCAGAACTCTGAAAATGTCAAATGAGTATAGGACATGCACACAACACAGTATGAATCTCTTAATAAACACACCCACACCCACATCCTGCCCCCCAGACTTACTACAGCCTGCTGATACAGGTTGTCTCTTAGGAATGCTTTTACACTGTTGGAACAGTGCTCTCTTTGCTCCAATTGACTTATCCCATGAGGAGTTACTCCTTGTTTCAGTGCTGTCTCTTAAAAAATGTGCTCTGAACAGATTAAATATTCTTAAATACACTGTTGCAGTCAGGAGGGTTGCACTTGTGTGGTGACTTTTTGTCTGAAATGAGTGCAAAATGGTCATAGAATCATAGAATCATTTAGGTTGGAAAAGACCTTTAAGATCAAGTGCAACCATCAACCCAGGACTGCCAAGGCTATCACTAAACCATGTCTCCCAAAGCACTGCATCTACACAGTTTTAAAACACCTCCAGGGATAGTGAATCCAGCACCTCCCTGGGAAACCTGTTCCAGTGTTTCACCACCCTTGCAGTGAAGAAACTTCTCCCTGATATCCAATCTAAACCTCCCCCGGTGTAACTTGAGGCTGTTTCCTCTTGTCCTGTTGCTTGTTATCTGGGAAAAGAGACCTGCCCCCACCTGCCTACAGCCTCCTTCCAGGTACTTGTAGAGACCAATAAGGTCCCTCTGGACTAAACAACCCCAGCTCCCTCAGCTGCTCCTCAAAAGACTTGTGCTCCAGACCCTTCACCACTTCATTGCACTCTTTGGATGCACTCCAGCACCTCCACACCACAGTCAGATCAGAAATGCTGCATTTTATTCCTGCTTTGCTTGCCACATAAACTGATCCACAAGACCATGGTTATGTAAAATATCCCTAGAACTCAGGATGAAATGTAGTTAGAATTTTGTTTAACTACCAATTTCAAAATACATCAAGGCTTATTACACCTGAACACTTGTGGGAAAAAAGAGGGTTCAGCATAGCCAAGGCACTTCTAAAAGCTGTGGCACCTGTTAAGAAAGGATAGTGGTCCATGAGAAGTAAGGAAAGAAGTGAGATTGTCCACGCTTTCTGCCTCTATGCAAATTGTTTTACCTTACTTCTTCCTTCTGGTCAAGCAAAAGCTATAATACTGGGGCCCATTGCAGTACTAATACATTGACACAAAAGTGATATGCTTTGCTGCAAGGCATAGTCACAGGGATAAATGCATTAGGCATAGAGTTATAAAGATTTATTTTTAGTTGATGTTAAATTACAACAGATTCATTACTATGCTACAGAGTGCTGTTTAAAAGCTTTTCTGCATGCATAAGTTTTAGTATTGCAGCATAAGGATACCTGATTCCTCCATATAAAAAGAGTTTATGATAATGGTCTAGATCTCTTTAAAATGTAGTTATTAGTGTAATTAAGAAGAGGGAGTGAGGTGTATACTGCTGACCTTTGAAGCTGGTGCAATTAGGTATTTGAGTAAGACCTGAGAGAAGAAGGTGGTTACTGAGTAAGCTTTGAGAAATTACATTTTGCTTGGTGAGTCCAGAAATGCTTCTGATCTCCTGGGTCTGGGTGTGTACCTGTGCTGATGGCAACTGCATTTGAGGATGATGTATGGGTGTGCTGCTGCCTGTGCCTATTGATTTGCCAATTCAGGTGCTATGGTGAGTGGGACCCTAGGATAAGAGAACACCAGTAAGAGTAACTGTCACTAGAAATATATAGCATGATTTCAGTGGATGGGAACACTGTAGTATCTGACCTTTCTTCAAGAAGTGTGAAGTACAAAGTGAATTAGAATGAAATGAAAAAAACCCTCTTCCTGCTCATTTCTGTTCTAAATGAACTGCAACAGCTAGTAATATGACCTAGGGTGTCATCAAGGAAATTTCTATGAAATTATTTTTGTTATGTGCAGTGATGGATGAGGGACATAACTAAACAGCAAAGAACCAAACCAACAATGTATAATTGAATGTATTTGTAATGGAATTGTACTAAAATAAATAAAAATAATAATATATAAAAATATGGTAAATTCACAATATTAGCAGAAATTGTTGTAAAGTCAACAAGTCAAATCAACATAAATTTATTTTTTCATTAATAATCACCTTGAGGAATTCATTGGCACATGTTACAATTGAGACAAACGAGTGGGCAGAAAAAAGAGGAATATAGGAGTTTTAGATTTAATATTAATTACTTTCCTTTATAAAGACCAACGATTAGTTCTGATTTCTGGCTTGCTCAATAATGCTATACCAATTAAAAACTCTGAAAAAACTTGTAGAGTTTTTTTTAGCTTTGAAAGGAAAAACTTATTAGCAGTGAAAAAAAGGTTAACATTTAACATATTTTGAAATTGATGTTTTTGAGAAGTAAAAGTGCAGAATGATGACACAACTCAGCCTGATAAATCCTGTGTATGAATAACTTATAAAGTGAGAAAACAGTGGGTTCAAGATACAGAAAGTGTTAAAATGAAATGTTTCAACACTTTTTTGGTCATAGACCCATTATTTCCACAGTCTTTAGGTTGGGTGCTTGTCTCAAGATGAATAATCTTGATAGATAATGTTTGCTTTGGAATGCACTTTACTGCCTTTAACTAGAAGAATTACAAGTGAACATGAACATCTTCAAGATTACCTTCATTAATTCATGCTAAATTTGTGTAAATATATGTAAACCTGGTCATCAACAGAAAAGTCTTGAAACTACTCTCATTCTAATTTTTAAATGGATTTGCTACAAATTTGTACAGTATCCTCCTCAGAATTTCTTGTAAATATCTGTTCAACCAAATTTGCCCAATGGGAATGATCACAACTTAACATTCAAATCCTTTTAGAAATATAATTCAGGTTTTAAATTTTCATTGACCATTTAGATTTTAGGTAACCTTTGGAATCTGAAGCCTCCTAAAGGAGCCTGTCTACTTATCAAGAGGCAGCTACAATCAAGATACACAGAAGTATCTGAGATGCTTATGCAAATAAATCTCAGTCAGGGAACAGAAATGATACAGTGCAAAATATGCAACCAATTGCAGCTTAAAGAAGAACTGGAAGGAGTGTCATGGCTGCCTTCATAAAGCAAGGAAGACTAAAAGCTGTACAGCAACTATTAGAATCATCTACTATTCTAATATAACATTCTGTATTGTCTCCTGAATGAGATATGTAACAGCTACCAATGCTTTCAAATACAATGCAACTGATAAAAAGCCATTTGGGATATGGAAACCCTAGAAAGTGCATATTTTTGTTACTGTTTCCCAACCTTTGGTAAAAATACTCAAAACTGGCATGTTGTGTGAACTTTGATATCCATGTTTAACTTGTATTCATTTGGACTTTTACTTAAAGAGCTCAAGCTAATCCGTTTAGTTTATGAGGACATTGTGGAGGTCTGTGTTTAGAGAATTTAGTCATGTGAGAAGCCCTTAAATTCAGTTGAAAGCATTTCTGAGCGCTAAACTTCATGCACATAGGGTTTATGCACATAGGGTTTAACATCTGATGTTACTTTTCAGATGAGTGGTTTTGTATGTGTATTCCACTCACTTTGGCTGTAAAACTGAGAGCCAAATGGAAGCAGCAGTTTAATTTTTATTTGCTTTTCCTTTTGAAAGCTTTGATTACATTGCATTTTCATTGTTTTCAACTACAAAACTTGACAACTCCACACACCTACTAACAATAATACGCAACCCTAACTCATTCTCCATTCACCACAGAGTGCTTCTCTATCCTGGTGAAAAAAGCTTTATAAGCAGTACAGAAAAATTGATTGTTTCATTGCAACAAACTTTCCAATCCAACAGTTTCTAATGCTCAGGGAGTTGAACACCAAACCAAAACTGAGAGTAGCATACATTAGTTGCAGTTACAATCTGCAAGCAGGTTGGTACCTGATGCAGTGAAAAACTTCAGAGATCTTAATCCTTTCCATCAGTTGTCCATCCATACTTTATTACCCTCCAGTATGACGTTATAGTCATATACTCTGAATAGCACGGCATCTTAGAACCCCTAACTCTAGATATTGTAGTGTGATACAATTATTCAGTCTCTAGCAATGAATTCAGAAGTCCTCATATATGTACTCAATTAATATTAAATAAAAATATTAAATATAAATAGATGGAAAAAATTCTGAAGAAACAACATCTGAAAAAAATATTGGGAAAATGTCAAGTCTGGAAACACACTCCTGAAATGTCAGTGACACAAAGCTCACTTTTAAGCCATAGGACACGCTCTAACACAGGACTAGTCATTTTTAGAAAGGTGGGTACTGTGGTCTTACAAAAATTGTGTACATAAAAAAAGCCTGAATGAATTTCAGACTGCAGAAGAAGCTGATGTGAAGAAGAAAGTACTTATCTCTGAGTACTGAAGGTAGTTTTTTCCCAGCTATATTCTTCTTGTTCTTGAAAAGAACAGCTTGCTTTCTTCACTACTTCTCTGATACAACAGTTTTTCTGTTTCTCCTTTTTCCATAATTAATCTCAGGTGCAGATTCAGCAATCAGGCTAGTAAAAGTATTATATGGATGCTCTTCAAAAACGTCTCTGTCCATAGGAAGGAATTCACCCCCCCACTCCTCGATGCTTTTTGAATTGCTAGCTCATAAGTGTACCCATCTCTGTTAGTTTGCCTTGGTTCACATGTGGAACTGCTAGCATTGTGCTAAATGCAGTCCAGCAGTGGCAAGTATATCCAAACTACTTCACCTGAAGCATGTACTTCCCAGGAGTCCAGTGAGAGCAGGGCATGGTGTAGCCCGGGTTTCCATGCTCTTTACTCAGGTGGCCATCTCACCCTTGTGGTGCTGCTACTTGATAGGAAGAGAAAATGGCTAGTGGTTCAACAATATTTGAAAAAGTCAGACAAAACACCTGATTTAGAAGTACATTCATCTGATCAATATTTCCTCCCTGAACCAGTAAAAGGATGGGCTGGTTTGCATTGGCAAATGTCATGATGTGTGGCAGGCTATAAAAGAATTATGACACCAACTTCTGAGTGTGATGGTCAAACAAGCTCTTGGCATTCCTAGCTTCTGTGAATTTATTTGCAAAAAAAAATAAAGTGCAAAAAGAGCACTTGTGCAAAAATACTGAAAAATTAATGATGTGTGGGGTTTGATATGTTTTGGGAGAGTGTTCTGAACTCTGTCACTTTTTAAATTTCAGTTATTTCTTTCCTATAAACCCTATTTTTCTTCTGACTCCTCCATCCTCCTTGTGATCTGTAACACTCATATTATTATGACTTTGTCTTTCTACACCAGGACCCTTCAAATGTGTCATCAGTGGGTCCACCCAGAAAGGCGGTGGTTTGCCTGAATGCTAGGCTATGTAGAAGTACAAATTATTCCTACTCTGGTGCCTCTTTATGAGCTATCACTGTGAGAGAATTGCCATGAAAAGTTTGAGCTGAATGCTTGATTCAGCTGAGCACCTGAGGAAAATGACAAAGACCTTTGTGCTTGGAACCTGCCTCTGTGCTTTAAAGATGTATGTGCAACAGAGAAAGAGAAAGATGTGCTGGAGCAGCTGTAAAATGTAGTATGGAAATATTAAAAGGGAAAGGGAAGAGAAATGAAGAAAGGTGGCAAGGCCTGACTAAATAAATAAATTAGAAAGTCTGAGATGTGAGCTGAACATTATGGGGAGGAGAATTCATTGCTCTTTTATGAAGAAACAGGTCCAATTATTTATAGTAAGGAAAAGGAAAGATAAAAGCGAAGCTGAGATGGATGTTAGAGTCATAAGTCCAACAAGGAACACAAACTCTCAGAAAACAGAGGAGTCAGTGCAGAAAGAGGAAAGTTTTTTCACCATTTAATCAGAGCCCCTGTGACTTGACCATACTGTGCATATCATGTGCAAGTCCTCAGGATGCATGTAGTAAATTATGACTTGCTGGTGATCTCTGGCCAGTAACTGAGAAACCTGCTAGTGGCTCTATGTATGTGAAATGCGAGGGAAACCTCCCAGCATCTTTAACTATTTGATCTGCAGTCTGTTAGCTAGTCCAAATATTAGATGGGCCTTTCACCTGTGTCAGTCACAAACCTTTCTGTATTTGCTGCCTGGGTAGTTTTGTATAACTGTGACTCCATCCTTGGCAGAAACATGGGCTTTGCTGGGAATATCCCACTTATGTTTTTATGAAATCTGTTCAGCAGTATAAAAATGCATGACATGTTCTATGGGTTGAAGGAAACTCTCGTTTTTTGTAATGAATGAAAGGGTCATTAGACCTCTGCGGAAAATAGAAATAGAAAATACCTAAGAATTTTTCATTAAGTAGGTGCACTTAGGGTTATCTGGAACACATTTTGGTTCAACCAGTTTGCTGATACACTGCTTATTATATTTATTTGCCTGCAAAATGATTGAGATAATGGCAATTATGCCCTCCACTTGGCTGTTTCCTGTGAACCAAAGCATACTGCCAATTTTCTTTCAGGCTTTTCTCTAACAGAATGGAAACAAGGCAAGGTGAAACACCTTAAACAAACACTTTTTCTGTGTTGACTGTTCATTTTCAAGTGGATTCTTGCCCAGGCATAGATGCATGTGTTTTCTATTTCAATTATTTAGAAGGACAAAATCCTAAATCAAAGTTTGCATTTTCCTTCTTAAGCCTTGTACTCTGCCTTTTTAAGCAAGTCAACATGTTTTGACAAACAATGTTCTTTCTCTAGCTCTTGTTATTTCTCTTTTCATGTCTTTACTTCCCACTCACTTGAAACTTCACCTTCCTAATAATGTCATGTTCCCCAGCTAGAGTGGAACTCATAAACTACCATGCTGGTTTAGTTGTGAATGCGTATTTCATACATTTCATTAATAACAAATACAAAAGAAACACTCAGTCTTGTACCACTTTGGTTTTTTTGGGGAAAAAAATGCATACAGAGGACAGCAAGCATTGTGGCCCACTCTGTAATTGCTGAACACTTTTGTAGTTTGCTCTCATTCACCACTTATTTAGCAAGCACACCTATAAAATGCCAAATAAGGATTCAGAACCAGAAGTACTTTATGATAATATTTCCATCTAACCCAGTATCTTATGCCTGGCAATGATTGCTAGCAGATTTTTTTTGGAAAAATGTAAGAACAAGACAAAGTCATGGTTGACTCACTTGGTTGGGTCTTCATGTTTAATGTGTCTAAATGTATTTTTTCTTTCCCTTGTTTTCAAATCTTTAAAAATTTTGGTATCTCCATTCTATGACAATACATTCCACAAATTAATTACATTTCATGTGATGAAGTGTTTTGTTGACTCAACTTAGGCTGACTCTTGTTGATATCATGGAAGGCTTGCAGGTTTTAAACCACAAGAAAAACAAGGAATTACAGTTTTAGGTAACAATTTTCAGTTTTATTCATGCCTCTATATCTTATTATCATGTTTCCTCTCAATTGTCTCTTCTCCCAATTGATTTAAACTTCCTTTCTGCCAGGTCATTTTTCTTGCTTTTATCTTTTCCAGCTTCCCTATATGCAGTCACTTTGTCTGCCCTCCTTTTAACACAATAGTGTCTCTCTGCTCTTTGCACTGTCTGGTACGATTGTTGTCAGTACATCAGATCTCCTCTGATGACACAATGAAGCACAAGCCTCATGACCTCCCACTTGCTTGCTTTTCACTGTTTCTCAGTACCCTAGTTCTTTTACTGGAATTGACCATACTAAGTGGGTTTTGTTCCTCTGTCATCCATTAAAATGCAGTTTGCATTCACACACACAAGTGTTCAATCGATTAATGGTGAAGCTAAGTAAAGGAGTGTTATTTTATATCCATGATAATGCATTGATAAAAATTCTTACTCTATTCCATATGCATCATTGTTCGTTTCTTAAAGAAAACATTATTTTAAGTTCCACATGTTCATTTTCAGACCTGATTTCCAATAGATATATGCATACCTTTTTTAAAAAAAAAGTATATGGAAATTTGTTGTTAGGATAAAGAAAGGAGTTTTATATATATGTACATACATACATATATGCAAGTCCATAAAATCTGTGGGATTGCAGTTTTTTATTATGTATAACAACCAAATTCAGTCAAAATCAGTTGTACTGAGTAGTGCTTTAAAAAAAAAGTCTCATTCTTTACACAAGCTGACCTTTTGGTTCCAGTTCTGCCAAAACCATCACTTTCATCCTTGCTCGTGTTAAGAAAACACATAGCTTTCTGCTCTCGTTCTAGTTCTTATTCACCAAAATAAAGTTCCAAAGTGACTCTGCTTTTGACCGACTAAGCAATGATTGAGTCTCTGTCATTCCTGTCTCTGACATTCAAGATGCATTGTGCATGCGAATGCTGGATCTCCTGCTTAAATTACCCCTTGCCATAGGGAAACTGTCAGTGAGGCAGCCATCAGTTCTGTTCCACAGCAGCCAGATCTGGCAAACCTCATGCAATGTTAGAAGCACAAGGATAAATACATAGGAGGACAGAAAACAAAGAAAAGTTGGAAGTGCACATCAGAGACAAGAAGACTTTCAAAAGTATGGTTTTTCTCAGCCCCTTCGGTACTAAATAACAAGACCAAGTTGAACATAGGCCAACATGTATACTTCAATATTGATATGGATTCTGTATGATTTCTTCAAGAGATATTTTTGCTGCACATTTTGCTGCACACGACCTTTTTTTTGGTGGGAATTTCAGTAACCTTTTATTACAACTCTTGAATATTATCCCCTCTCTAGCTGTGAAATTAACTAAATCTATTCCAAGACACATTTTAGGCAAAATTGAGGTTTGTATTTTGTCATCTTTCTATGGCTGCTCATGAAGCTGATACAACCCTTGAGATTTCTCTTCCTAGCCCCCAGTCTCCTAAGAGTGTTTGTCTCACATTTTCTGAGGCTAGTGTATTGGACACTCTTTTAAAATGGGCATAGAAACCACATGCTGGGTCTTCAGATGTCAAGATGAAGACAATGAATCTCAGTATGTCCTCAACAGAACAGAGAATTAGCAGTTTCTTTCTAACTCTGAAGCTTAGACTACTCCCCATTAAGAAATAAATGTAGTAAATGAAGTTTCCT
This sequence comes from Falco peregrinus, assembly GCF_023634155.1. Taxonomy (NCBI): domain Eukaryota; kingdom Metazoa; phylum Chordata; class Aves; order Falconiformes; family Falconidae; genus Falco; species Falco peregrinus. The sequence continues at coordinate 44,017,556 of NC_073739.1, read as the reverse complement.
TCTGAGTATCCACAGCGTGCTTTTCAAAGCAAAGTAAAATACGTCCAAATACATAGTGAAGTCACGCATAATTTCATGTATTGAAGATAATATTAGTAAAATATATTTCATATTTTTTTTCTTTCAAATGTCTTTCTCCGTAGGACCTTGTGAGACCTAAGATTTCAAGTTTCTGGTTGAATACTGTATTTATCCTTTCCCAGAATGGTGACTATTTTAAGAAAGTGCTTTAAATTACCTGTGGTTTATTCTACTTTTCTCTACTGTTTATTTCTTTTTATATGTGTAGATTGGACTATTACCCATGCACCTTGATCTACCATAGCCAACTCTCATCTAAAAGTTTTCAATTGTTTTGTGAACAGTCATCCATTAAAACCTGCAACATTCTTGTCAGGTAGGTAGGTTGTGCTAGATGTCATTGTAATACTCATTTTTCAGATTAAAATCTATAAAATAAAACTCAGAAAACGTGCCAGTAAGAACATATACATTTCTTTAAGTGTAACGTATTGTCCTATGCTTTGTTTGAAAGAAGCTTATAAAGGGATACTGATGTATGTAATGTCTTGATTACTGTATACAAATGTATAAACTCATAACCTCCGCATGCAAATTACATGCTTATATTTGAAAATGTGTAATTTAGTAGTTAACTGGAGATCAACTGAAAAGCCAAAAACATAATGTGGGAGACCTGACTTGCAGCCCTTTACTGTGCAATCACCTATAGATTATGCTGACTAACCTGCAACCTTTTTTCTTCTCTCCTTCTTCCTCTATAATCCGAATTTCCTGCAATCTGGAAAGTTTGCCATAATGCGATTAGACCTTTCTTTAATTAAAAAAAATCTAAGAAACAAATTGGCAAAGTATAAATTTGATCTGAGTCCAGAGAATCAATCCAAGTATGTCCTGAAATGCACATTTTTGCTGAAAAGCATACAGGTTTTTTATACCACTAGAATTCTCTAATATTGGCAAGACTTATAGCCGTTCCATTTCTTAGCTAATCTTTCTAAATTACTCTTCATCTGCTAAACACTGACTCTTGCAAAACATGATGGTTTTGCCATGAAAAGACAGAAAGACAGGTGGATAAGGGTCAAGAAAATCAGTTTCCTTTTCAGCATCCATATACAGTATGAGTAAAATATAATCTACAAGGTTCAGGCTTAAAAGTTCCCTTGATTCTGATGGTTGGGTATTTGAGATAGTTAAAATAAATAATACTTCTAAGACTTCTGTTGGAATTGAAAATGAAAGATATTTTCAAAGTGGAGTGACTGGTTGCAATGAATTAGCCTAAAAGATGACTCAGGCAGTGCCAATCTACATAGAAATATTCTCTGTGCACCCCTCAAATTGTTGCTGGATTCTAATTAGTTCTATAATTCAGCTGTGTTATGCATAACATTATTACATCCGTGCTTCATGTACAATTTTAATTCACCTAATACTGTATGTAGATTTTATTTAAACTGAAAATTGTTAAAATGTCCCAAATAAGCTAAAATTCTTCATCAAAACCATAGTTCAAAATGTATATTGCACTAACTGATCTTTGTATATTTGAAATGGGACCATCTCAGAGGTGTGCCACAACGTGGAGCAAAAGTTTGCTGACTGTAACTGGGCCTTGGACAAAAATTTTAGGAATTATGAATGTGTGAGAAAATTCAGCTGCCAATGGTATTTTTTGGAAGCTGTGGAAATGTAAATCAAATAATTATTTAAAGTTTGCAACAGAGTATGGAGCCTGCTTTCTCTTGTCCATGCAAGGGCAAAGTGCTGTTCTCAACCAGCCTATAACCATGTTGTAATCTCCTACTGAAAACCTACCGTTAGGGAAAATCTGGAATAGGCGTACTGATAGCCTGAAAGTCTAGGGAAGCTGACAAAACAGACAAACCAGTAGATCATTGATCTTTCTCTGCAAAGCAGCTCAGAGTCCACCTGATTTGATAGACTCAATGCTGATTGTAGAGATGCTGACCTCTAACATAGATATAACCAGGTGAATTAGAAAGTGGCTGTGCATGTTTAAGAAGATTTCTCAGATAAGAGAAATTTGAGTTTATTAAGAGCAAAGGAGTATTTGGACTATGGAACTACCTATAATATAAAGAATAGTCTCTACCAAAACAGAAGGAAAGAGACGGATGTAATGAATATTAAAAAGGCTTAAACTACGAGCTGGGAAAGGCATACAGCAAAAAGACTATTCAGCTAGGAATAATAGCAATACAAATGAAATTACTTTATGTATCCAATAACTAGAATTGAGACTGAAATTCAATTGCTTGGGTTATATGGGAGCAAAGTGGAGAGAAATCCGGTAAAGCAACAGAGGTCAGTGTAAATGATCCTTCCAAATCCAATAAAATAACAAGTCAGTAGTAAAGAGGTCAATGCAAATGACCTCATGAAATTAAAACCTACAAATACTTATGAGTGAAAGTTTGAAGACTATCAAAGACTATCACAGTTGGCACAGCTCATATGAAAGTAGAAAGCAAAAGGAGTGAAGAAGGTTTTTGATTTAGGGAGAGAATACCTCAGTGAAGACTAAGACAACAGAAAGTCTTTCATTCTTCTCTTGTTCTCTCTCTCCCCTGCCCCTTTCCCCTCTCTCTTTCCTTCCTTCACTCCCTTCTTCCTTCTTTCTCTCTCTTTCTCCCTCTTTTTCTGTCTTATTTTCCTTCCACCTTTCCTCATGTACTCCTGGAGCATATTAATTTTCAATGCTCAAACAGTAAATATGTTTGTGGAACAGTTACACCTACATGCAATTCTTTACAATTTTTTTTTTCTTGGAGTCTTTTTACAGAGGAAGGTAGTGGCAATGCAGCATTCCGTTTGGACTGGATTTTTTTAGGTGTCTCAGTGTGTTGTTTTTCCTGTCTTGTGTACTTTTACTTTGCATTTTTGATGTATTTTGCAAAACCATTTACCTCTGTGAAAGTTGGGTGTGGTCATTCATCTGAAAAGTTTCCATTGTGCTAAAAAATCAGACTGATAACTACAATTTATAACTATAAACTCAAAAGCTAAAAATTAACATGGCTATTGTTGAACCCAAGCCTCACTGCTTGAGTCCCAGAGATGTGTATATCAGGAAAAAAAAATTCTGTGAGCTTAAATTTGGGTTTTCATAAACTATGTGGGAAAGAAATCTTTATTCATATTAAGGTTTACAACTAGAAAGGCACAAACATGGGAAAACCAGCTTCAGTTTCTGGCAGTAAGCTTTGAGAATATTGCTATTACCATCTGCTCAGGTTTCCATATCACTAACCTAGAATACAGTGTTTGGCAATCTTTATCTGAGTTCACAAAAATGCAGCAGAAAAAAAGCAGAGGAAAGAAAACTGATGTGCTTAGGTCCATGTCAACCCTGACCTAGGGAAAGATTAAACACTTCAGGTTCTAAGTGGATTTATGCTATTAATTAAACACTGGAGCAGGTTGCGCAAGGAACTTCTAAGATCTCGGTCCTTGGAGGTTTGGGGGATGTGACTGGACAAACTACTAAGCAATCTGGTCTAAATTCAGCGCTGACATCATTCTAAGGAGGCTGAACTGAAAAAAACCATGAATTCTGTTCAACCTGTGTAAGTCCAGGAATGTAACATGAGATGAAGTGCTTACTATATGAGGAAGGATATATAAATGATAAATGTCATAATGAATGATATGGAACCGCTTATACATTTACCTCTGTCTATTCTTTTTTTGTGGAAATTTAAGTGATTATATGTATTATGTGTGTATATGTACATACACACACAGGTAAAAGACTATTAAATGACAATGCTTTTAAAAAAAAATTGCTGTAAAGCTGAAAAATTTGCTGGTAGTAGACGGTTGAAGAATAAATTTTCCCTAATGAGGAAGGACTCCCTTTTTCTATGTGTCCTTTTTGTATTTTTCTTTACTATAGTAATGTCATAAACACCCTTGCTTCAGGAAGTGATAGGTTAGCATCAGGAATTAGGAACACATACTTCCCTCCGCCCCCACATCCACTTTCTACAGCAATACAAATTAATGGGGCAAGTAAAAGCTGCTTTTTCTCTACTCTTCGTGGGTTGTTGCTGTCAAGCTGTGTAAGGTCAAAGAGTAGATCCCACAGTATCGCTGAGGGGCAGAAAAGAGAGCAGCAGACAGAGAAATGGTACCACTTCTGTTCTATTGCTGGCTGCTGAAAACTCTTAAAGCAGAGGATCCAAGGGAAGGAATTATGATTCAAATTAAAAACTTTCAAGGTCTTTACAGTGGACTTTCCTCTGTGTGTCATATGTATCGTTATGTACTATTGCTCAACCCAAAGTGGGATGTAGGATGCCATTTGTTACAAGACTGCTTTTCTCTGAAGTACTCAGCTTTGACCACATTCAGATACAAAACACAGCATTTATCTTGTATAGTGTAGTGCTTTCTGTATTCCCAGCTATTGGAATGCCAAGCATGTATTTTTCCATTTGCTGGTGGATCTCCTCAGGGTTGTAAAAAGGAAAAGATGTTTTAGAAATCTAAATATAAAGGAACGCAATTTTAACATATTGTGTCATTAAGAAATTTAGGAGCTTTTAGACAGATTCTGAAGGTATTGGAAAATGAGATGCAGTGTTGCATTAGACATGTTTTTAGTATTTTCTTCTTTTTGTAAAAGCTGCAATTTTCAGAGTTTAGAACCAATTTAATGTCCCTGGAGTTAGAGCTTTTTTGTATCCGTTGTCCATTAGGTGAATTACTAAGCCAAGAATGGAATCCATTTATAATGTATGAAATACTGTAAAATGTCTTAAAAACAGTATAGGCAGGGAAGAAAGCATCAAGAGTTCATTAAATATGAAGACAGTGAGTTCTGAGGTTCTTCTTATAATCAGATAATGGGTTTTTGTGCTTTGATAAGAGGCATTAGATATAGGAAGATTTATTTAAAAGTTTGAATTCAATAAAAATTTATACAGAACTAATGTAACATGCATTCTGTTTCACATTTATGACAGCTTTCAAAACAGTATTTGCTTCAAAAAATTCCTGTACTTCACTAATATTTATTATTTTTTAATACAAATTAATAAATAACACCTGAAATGATGGTATCACTGTTACAGATCTTAAAGAGATCTATCAGAATCCTCTATAGACTTAATGTTCTCATGGGATCATAACTTGGACATAAAAATTTGCTCTAGGCTAAAGTCTTATCAGGGAAGAACACAACCACTGACATATTTGTTAACAAGTAAAGGCACATTTTCTCTTCAGAGAATTCAGATTTTAAAGAGCAACTTGCACTATTGAAAAATTACTAAATAAGAAGAGAATGACTGGTTCTAAGACTTCCTGAAGAAGTTTTCGTGTTTCATGGTCTCTCATTTAGACCCATCCTCAGCTGTGCCCTTCTGCACAGCTCACCCTTGCTGAGTGCCCTCCAGCAGCAAGATGGTTTTTGCAGGTATAGTGGTGGCCAGTATCTGACTGGAGCTGGTCATCACAGAAGCTGTTCTTCAGAGGTGTGATTTCTCAGGTTCAATGGATCGTTTTTATGGGGGAGGAATTCCCAAATTGCTCTCTCCAAGTCAGCAGCTGCAGAGGAAAGCAGGACTCAGCAAAGCGTACCTTGGGCAGGAGCAGGACACTGTTTCCAAGTATCTGATGAGGAACAGAAGACATAGGAACAGGCCTGAGTTGTTTTGTTTGCATTTATTTTTACCTGGTGGCTAGAAATTCACTGAGCAGAAGTAGCCTAAATAGTTTTTGCTGCATTACTGACTCTTGGTTCCTCTGGGGCTTGAGGTGAATATTTGCAGAGGTTTTATTCTTTTATCACTTTTACTCTGGGGATAAGATCAATCTCCCAGTAGGAATCTGTCAAATTTACAGGCAAGGAAATAATGGATCTCTTGGTTTTGATAATCCCAAAGCTTAGAAAATAATAATAATTTGTGTTTGAAGCTAAAATTGAATTTTCCAAAACTTTCAACATAGCAAATGCATTTTAATGCTCAGCCAGCATAGATTAAATATGTTTCATCCCTGAAAGTTATAATTTTCCTAAAAAGTTTTCTCTTTGGAAAGCCATCCAAACAAATTATTGTTTCCTCCATTATCTGTTTATTATTTCAACACAGCTTTGGCTGATTTACAGATCTTCTTGTAGCTCTTCCCTCATTATCCTTATATGACTTCTGCTCAGATCTGAAGGGATTCTGAAGGTATATGCTAAGCTACAGACCGAAAACAATGACTATTTCTAAGTTTTATTTCAGTCTGTTGAGTTGATCATGGGGGAAGCAACTTCTGCAAAGCAATGATTTGGGATGTAGAAGGGTCAAAATGTTCTAGAGTGAATAGCCATCTCAAAAGATATGTAGGAACTGAGATAATTCATGGAAATGAACCAGGATGCAGGCAGTGAATGATTTCCAGGATTCAGAAGCCACAGCTGAAACAAGATGTCACTACTGTTAGGTGGTCCTTTCCTCCCTGCCTTTCCCCTGGGTTTCTGTGTTAATTTACCATATTCATCTTCTGCATTAGACAATGCAGTAGATTCACTTAAGCAATAAAGCTTTTACTGTTCCCTTTTTTACATTCTCCTCTTCATCCATTCCTTGCTTAGTTCAATTTATTTCTTCTTTACTTTTTAATTCCTTTATTCCCAGAGTAGGATGCTCTACTACCGGTATTGATGTTACGGAATCAGACTTCTTATGAAGCTTTTTTTCATACTCTTACACACATATTTACAGTTTTCTGGCTCCTTCAGAGCTCTCACGATGCAGTGGATAAATGATACACATTTCATAGAAAACATTCATAAATGTAAATTCACCCAAGAGCTTTAAATGACTCCTTGGGGTTAAATGAAACGTATGTTAATGACATCCATGTATGGTAAATAGAATGGATTTTAAAAAGCACTCTCTCTATGTGTATATATACGTAATCCAACAGCAGAGCTACCAATTAAATAATAACATGGGTGCCTCCAATAAAATTTTAATTACAGGCAGTAGTTTGTATTTGAATCTTTCACCTTCAAAAATCTAGCTTCCACTGTATGGAATTGACAGACATTTTAAACCAGTATACTGCAACTGGGGAGGTCTCAAGGATGACTGTGAAAATGGGACATACCATCAGAGGAGAGGATAGGGGCGAATCACCAAATGACAGTGATGACAGCAGCATCATGAGTTGTGGTACAAATCAAATATATCAGATGAGAGACTTCCATTACAGGAAGAAGGATGTTAGTGACTTCATATAAAGCAATGAAGAGAACTTGTTTGCATTTTCTTTCTTGATGTCATCACCCATGCCCATAAAAGCAAATTGAGCTAGAATAGGTACAGAGGAAGGCTATAGCAATAGGCACAGGAGTGCAAAACCTGGCTGGGGAAAAAGTAAAATAGTAGGCTTTTCAGCAAAGAAAATTAAGTTATTTCCTCCCCACCTATTTTAGCTAGATGTTTTCTGGATTATTTGATAGCTGTCCTTTAATTTGTGGCTATTTTAACTACCTATATACAAGCTGAATGTAATTTGGAGTTTTACAGTCACAACAGTGGGGGCAAGAACCTTTAGAATTTTAAAAATACATTTTTATCACGTCTGAGAGAGATTAGTTGGTGCAGTTGCCCATGATACCAAGATTCAGAACTAATGTTCTGGGAAGGCTTTTCCACTCTCTGGTGTCTATGTTTTCAACAGTGAATGTAGAATAAAGTACTAAGCCAGGGGTCTCTTTTAGCTCTGTAGCCAGGGCTCCAAAAACAGATTACAGGACTGTGGGAAGCAACTGCCAACTGCCCCTATAAGAGTCCATATGACATTTGGCACAATGTGGGAGAAAACAGTGTGCTCTGCCTCCTCCCACTATCTGCTGGACACACAGGAAGTACCTACAGCATCTTCACATATTTTGGGATCTCTCACATGCAGGAGACAGTGAGCTTTATGTCAGGGGGGTTCTTCACAGTTTGTACTTCCTGGCTAGAAGAAAATAACATCTGCCTCTTTGAACACTGCTGATATAATCTTTTAGATATCTGACATTCTTATTTGATTATATTTTCAATTATATAGGGTGTCTTATGACAAATAGAAAGCAAAGAGGGAACCATGGTAATTCAGGCAACACTTGTGAATCCTAACATTTCCTCCATAACGCATGCTGTTTTAAAACTAATGCTTTAACAGACATTTTTAATTTGCTCTTCATTTTGGGTTTGAGTGATACTATTTGTGTTATTAATTGTGATACTATTGTGATACTAGTTGTGTTACAGTTTTAATATGGTCATGTGGACTGGATCAACAGCCTTCCAACTCAAAGAAGTGGCAAGAGCAGCAAAGAGTATGTTCTGGTTTTGAGTCTGCTAATGTAGCAAGAGAAAGATTCAGAAACAAGAATGTGTCTGCAAAGACATTTCCTTTTAGCTTCTCACAGATGCTCTGTTGGTAGCCTCACACCTTGCTTCTGAGTCTGGAGAGCTGGTGCTCTTGAGGGGAGCAGCATGCCACCAGCCCATCACTGGAGGAGTACAAACTCCAGCTGTGCCTCTGAGAGCCACTGCCACCTCACTCTCTGTTTCCTTCCCAGGATAGCACAGCAGCCTAGTGAGCCAGAGTTGTGATGATTCAATGACAAATTATAACGTAACGTAGAGTCATGTTTGGACACTTAAAAACATTATCTGTAATGTAAATCTCTGTACCTTTACCTTTACTTTTATTGTTGTACAGGTGCAGACCTCCAGGTCCTGTACAGCTCAGTCTGGGGTGGGAAGGGGTAAGGGGTGAAGAGGAGTCACCCTCCAAAATGTTGATGGGAGAGGAGATTTTAAGAGTAGGACTTCTACCTCTTAGTGTTTAAACTTTATTAGCACAAGATTAAAGCCAAACTTTGCGAGACATACTAGCCATTAGAAGATAATGCATATGCCATTTGCCTTTTTAAGAAGACGAAAAAGATAATGAACTATACACATTAGATGTTTGTCATATAATTTTATGTGTTAAAGGTACCATAAGAACCTCTAGGTTATTGCTTAAAAGGTTCAGTACATTTAAGTTATATTTTATCCTCCAGTCTAGTTGTAAGGCTAAATGCCAAAACCTCAATGTCCTGGGAGGTCTTTAAGCTGTGTCCCATCTTCCATTTAGTGGTTTGTCAGACAGACTTTCTACAAAGATCTATCAATGTGGGAACAGACATGTGAAACACATGAGCAAAATAAGTTTTTTGTTTTTGTTCTTTTTTTTCTGAGTTAATAAAACTTTACAGAAAGCAATATAAAGTTGAGTACATGTACAAGAGTATACTTAATCTCTTTACTAGGTGACATAGGTCTCTATGGAAATGCTTTCCTTTCCCTCAAATTCTTTCTATTGGGCTTTTTCATGTCCAAGACCTTTTCCAGCAGTGCTCTTTGAAAACTGTCATACCAGTAAATGTTTTCTGCTTTCCCTGTTTTCTCTCCTTTCACAGAAACAATATCCTCTTATATGAGTGGGCTTCAGATGAAAGAAAATGAAGGTTTGCCAGAATTCTTGTGACATAATTAGAACAATTTGTGCTACTTAATGTGGGCTTTACAGGATGCACAGGCTCTTTTTTCTTTAATGTATAGCCTACTATTACTCCCCAGTGTAAGGGAAGATGTTATACTACAAATTGAAAAATGGCACATCTATTGTAACTTCAAATAAGACACAAAAGAAAATGTAGTCTGATAAATTCAGAAGATATGCTGTTTTCTCCTCTTTTAGGTAAAGTAGACCATTACACTGACTGTATGCATTTAGACCACATGCAGAAGTAGATTCTCAGTGTTCAAGGCCTAATTCTCATTTACACTAAATTCTGTCTCTGCATGTTTTCCAGGGCAAGTTGTATGTGGAAGATAAAAAAACGCAGTGCAGTAATCATTATGAGTGTTCATAACTATGGTCTTGCATTGTTAACACTTCCCCTAGAATGGAATTATTTAAAGAAAGTATCCTCCAAAACTAGTTACAACTGAGGAACTCAGGTAAGTAATATCGATCAATTTCCAGTAACTCTTTAGTTGCAGTTTGGCAGTACCACCACTCTTCAGAATCTCTTCTCTACTTGGTCATCTTTCAAATAAGTGTATTTGCTTAATCAGTTTAACAAAACTACCAATGTTGTTTTACCCCACCAAGTACAGGCAGCTTTTTTGAAAATTACTCAAAACACTCTGGGAAACACATTATGTGTGGCCTAAGAGCCATTTTAAAATCCTAGATAAAAAGGCCAAAACTCTATCATCAAGGTAAGTAAAATCCTTTACATATTATAATTAAAATTATGAAAATATTATTGCATAAGCTTTGAGCTTCATGTAGAGGTCTTTTTTTAACATGTCATCTTTATGGCTGCTCCTATCACCTATATCAACATTTAAATAATGACAGTGGGTCTATTGTTACGTATTTGCATGTTGCCAAGTAGAGTAATAAACACATAAAGGGACTTTTGCACGCAGCAAATCCAGAGCTTAATTTCAGTCTTTGGTTCCTTCTGGCAGAATGTCTCCCAGTGCTGTAGGCAAATTATTCCAATAGCAAATGGATGCTGACCTAGGAAAAGCATGGTTTAGCCGCATGGAAAAACAACCAGGTTTTAAACAAGTAATAAAAGTTTAGTTTAAAAGTTTAGACAGTGATACTTAACCTTATTACTAGGTCACTTCTTATTACTACAGCTACCTTTTAAGGGTAAGTGAAGTGCTTTCTAGACCAAAGAAGGGGTCCTGCCTGCCCTCTGTCCTGCATTCATGAGTGACTGTCAATTAATGCTTTGAGGAAGACTGTCAAAACTGTGTATTTTTATAATAATATTTATATTTATAAATATTTATATATTTATAATAAAATAGAGGTATTTTATTCAGTATATTCTCCCAGATTCTAGCAAACTACAGCTTGAGGACTTCTTAATTAAAAGGTAATATCTGCTTTTTTTCTTCCATGTTTTGATTTTTTCAATTAATTTCTTTAATCACTTTTTGATAACAATGTATTTTAGGCATCTCTTTAGGCAGTGTCTGATGGCAGAATTGCACAGGTAAACCATGTGTTGTGAAAAGATGGCTACTTTTTCTTGTTTACAACATGTTATTTCAAAATTGCACAGGGTTTTCCTCGTTCTTCTAAAATGAGTAATACATAATTATTATTTTGTTACATTCTCCACATGATAGTTTCTCCACCTTTATAATAATGTCCTGTCTGCTGCATAATTTCCAAAACAGCCTAATTTACTTATTTTATCTCACGGGGAGACACCTTAGATCTCTGATCACCTTTACTGCATTTTGTATCATTTCCTGTGCTACTATCTGATTTAAAGGAGTACAGGACCAGAACCACTCTACTATCAACATATGACCTTGCCAAGGATTTATAAACACATTTTCCGTTTTCTGTTCATGTCCTAATATTTCAAACATTTTATTTGCTTATTTGGTTGCTGCAGAGCACTGAATTGACATTTTCAGAAAATTACCTACAATGACACTGAGTGCTAACAGTCAAATCAGAGACCATCATTGTATAAAGAGCTCAACACTGTGCCCAGCTTGCTTTCTTACAAATGGAAATACTTCAAAAAATAAAAGCGGTTGCCAATCTTTTGATTTTTTTAAAAATTAATTAATTGATCCCTGTTGAAATGAAGGCAATTAGAAAATAAAGATCATTAAATCACAGAATATCCCAAGATGGAAGGGACCCATAAGGATCATTGACTCCAAGACCCACGATTCCAAATTTTAAATTACTTTCTGCTACTAAACACAACTTAAAATACTTTTTTCTTGTAGTAATTGAACTGGTTTTAGTTATGTTGGAAAAGTACAGGCTAACAAGTTTAACATCTATGTTACACACAGTTTCTTTTTAATCTCGTAACAGGGGAAATAGAGTGTTAAATTCGTGTTGACAGTGATAACTGGAGAAAAGAAATCTCTATTCAGGCATATACATTTCTATCCATTTGTTCTTCTTAGGGGCTAAAACATTTTGGCTTTGTTTATGGCAGAATCAATATCGCTGTTAAAGAACATCAGGAGTAGTTTGGTAAGGACAGATAAACCAGCAATGTAAGAAGAATCTGACTCAGGGATAAGAATGACAACTCCAATATGCATTACAAGGCTATTGTCCACACCTCGTCTTAAGAAATTATCTATCAAATGATATCCCTCTGGTTTTCATTCCCATTGCCAGCATCAAGGTCTCTAGGACTTTCCTTGCTGTCTACAGTATTTTATTTTTCAGATAAATGATCAGTAAAATCATGCAAGTGACCATTTCTCTACTGCCCAGTCCTGTCTTGACTCGGACCTTTGGCTGCTGCTGTGACAGAAAGTCCAAATCTTCCAGAGGTTGTAGGAATAGTGCAGCTAAATTCAATGGGATAACTCATCAAGATTGGATTTAAGCACATATGCAGAATTTTTATTGGACTTGGGCCTGCATACTGAATAGCAAAAGATACGATGTGGCCTAGAGAGCTAGAGGTATTTGAAACATGAAAATATTCATTTCTCCCCTAACAAAATCAAAACTTGCATGATTCTTTCCACATAGGCTTTTTGCTGTGCTCTGTGATCCAAATCATGTTGTCAACTGGCCTATTTAACACAACATAAACTTTAACACATTTGACTGTGCATGTATCCCACGCATTCAGCCATACCAAACGAGACTTCAGCATATGGTAAGACCAAAACTAAACCTAAAAGTTACTATAATGGGAGTATGATAGAAATTGAAAGAAGTGTGATAAAGAAATAAATTAATGTTATACTACAGTTGAAACAGTTAAAACACAAGTGTGGTAGACCAAAACTTGTCTGATGATTACCATTTCATGACATTCAAAACAATTTAATTGTGGGCTTGGTTTTCTAAACTTTGACTCAGGCTACAGTCCTGGGAATTTGGGGCAAATTCTTCTAGCACTACAGAAAAAACATTATCAGAAAGTCAGAATATTTGCAGGAATTTTGGGAAACATATAAAAATGAGAATGCAAAATTAGATCACTACATCTAGGACAGTCAGATTGCCCAGCCATAACCTCCAATACAATTGAAATTGTCAGATACAGAACTGGTCACTCTGGAGAGCTTTACAGGAGTGCGGCAATATCCATTTCCACTTTCAGGTTGGTGAATGATTGCTCCAGTGGTAAGAAAGCTTCAAATTTCCTCATGTAGGTAGACCCAAGTTCAGGCAACTCTGTTCCCATTCTCTAGTGAAGCACACATTTCTAATACTTTGAAATACTTTTCTTAATTGTCAAAGTACAATAAATTAATGGTCATAGTTTTATCATCCATGGATTTTTTTCCCCCACTAAAATTCCAAAGCTACTTTCTGTATTTATTTCTATAGGTATTTTATATAGCTTTCATTGCTTGTGCAGGCAGACCTGAATTAACTTGCAGTAGCAATTTAGTGACCAACATGGACAGTGAGAAAGAGATATTGGTCACTGTGTTTTCAAGACATGAAAATAACACAGATTGGGCAATAATATTCTTCCTCCTGCACAGTAGAATTAAACTGTTGGTGCAAATATAATATGTCCAGGAAGAGGAGGAGGGTTGGGAATCATCCTAACATTGTTTGTATCAGTGTTCACTGATAGTAATTTTATAATCTCCTCATGTGTTTCAAATGTTCACCAGTTATTGAATAGTTACCATTAAATTTTCCCCATGGTTGAATCAGGTCTTCCAGGACACTGCTATAAAGACGCAAAGCACATAAAAATAGATTTTATGTTATTTAACAAGCATCAGCATGTTTTTTTGCCAGACAAACTGAAATGTTTCACAGGATAAGAAATACTTCATGTCTAGAAAAAAAAAAGTATCAGGGTCAGATAAACATGCAAAAAAATGTGTGTCAGCTGAATGAGGCAGTTCATATGTGAGTTTAGCCTACTGCAAGTGCTAGGAAAAGTTATTTTGCTCTTCCTTTATTACTGTGGGTTGGGATCTCACTGTTTGCAGTCGCTGAAGGTATTATGGAAGTGAAGTGATTATAATAGCTCAGCTGATGAGTGGTAACTTGCTAAGCCAAAATAGCCTGGTGCCTCAGCTGAGCTTAGTAGGCAGAATAATGTACAGTGTTTGTTTATTCTCAGAAACCTAAAAACATTTACACTCATATTTTTTTAAAAATTACCAAAAAAATTTACAAAATTAATGGAGAGACTGTGTTCAGATTTCTAGGCTGGCTTTGCAAAACCCTCTTGTGTAGGGCTCGTATCAAATGGAGGAAGTAAACATTTTGTAGGGTGGCCCCTTGGCACCTTCCTGCTCTGCCTCTTTCCCAGTAAGACTACATGATCCCATTGCCCCCAAGTGAGTTCTGAGCCTATTTAATTAAATTAAAATTATAAACTCAATACCTTCCTTTGACTCTGTCAAGGATAAAATGACAACATCATCATTTGCCAAGAGTGAAAGCAGCACCTGACACTAGGCATGTCTCAATGGTCCTTCCCAGGGTAATTATGCCAGATCCTGCATATTTCTGAACTGTATGCAGTAACACGGTGTGCCCTCCTTCTTTCTCTTCTTGCCCTCCTCCCCTGTCTCTTTTGCTGCCTCTCCCTTCCGTTGAAATAGCACCTGAAGAACAAATTGCCTCCTTTGTCTGAAGCCTGCTTGTTCACAGTGGGGCTCTTGATGTGAACAAACCCTGAGATGTCAGGCTGTATAAACACTCAGGGAAAGATATGTTTCATAAAGATTCCCGCTCTGGAAAATTATATGCTACTTTGAAAATGCTTTGCCACATTTAAAAGTGTAATTATACCCTTCTCCTTAATGACTGACGTAGCATATGTTTACACATGTTTTAGCTGACGTATGACAGTACACAGAAGCACATTGTACATTTGGTAGCAACAGCTAAAAGATGATGGGAACAACATCTGAACCTGTCTGTTAACATTGCTCAAGTCGTTTTGAACACAAAGTACACCTAATGCCAGTGCTGTCCCCTCCCCTCCCCTTCATCTATATTATAAATTGCATTGCCCTTTCTTTCTGTAGTCTGCAACTCATGTCAGCCCAGCCCTTCCAATCCTATTGCAGGGTTTTTTTTGTTTTATTTGTAATTTTTCCTCAATATTTTCTGAATGCTCACTTGTTTGGGGGTGGGGGTGGTGGCAGTGGCAGAAATCTTTTTGGTAGAAATGTTGTACAAGTATTGTAGGGCTAAGTTTCATCCTGGGGAAAATTTTAATAGTTTAATAGTTTGGCTTTAAAGAACTGGATGGAATAGATGTTTAGTAAAAGTATTATGGAGCCTTTCAGCCCTAGGCCACTGGCTGAATATATGAGCAACAGTGTGGTGGCTGAAAGCTATCAACCCTTAGTGACTGCTACATGGAGTTATGAAATGACGAGGAGGCCCTAGCCTGACTGCCGCCAACCAAATATTGCTGTCACAGTCATCATTACCTTTGGGGCAGTTTTGGGGACAAATTCAAGACCTGTATGTGTATGGACAGGACTTGTCCTGTTTGATCTTTCAAGAAGTGTAGGATACTCCTTTGGGGATTGCTGAGTTGCTTCTGCCAGGCTGCTCAGCCCAGGGAGCAAAAAAAAGCAAGATTTTGGCACTCTGGGGAGAAGCACAGGCACAATGAATGCAGCGTTGCCTAAGCCATGGCTGCCAGAAAGCTTTTAAGATGCAAACATAAGTGGAACAGGGAACTCGTTTCATACTTTGTGGAAAAGACACTAAGCAAATACAGGACCATATGGTCTCTCACTCTCTGGGCCCCCAGGGCTGGGAGATCTACTGAGAAAGGGAGTTCAGTCTCTTGAGGGAGAAATTGCCTTGCTTCACTTAACAGCTGTTCCTTTGGCATTTCTGAAGCACGCACTAGAGAAAATAGAAAAACCCGCAAGTTTTTCTGAGTTTTGGTCTTGCTAAAGCAACAACATGGACAAAAAATATTCCACAGAAACATTCCTGATCACCTCTTTTGCTAACACACATGTTCACTAGACTGCTCTCCTCAGCTAACACTTTCCCAACAGGAGCATTTCTGTTTCTTGTTAACAATTCACACACATGGGCAACTGCTTAGAACTAAAGGAGCAAATAATTACCTAAACTGACAAAGCTGACAGCGCACATCTAAGTAAGACAGGGCATTAGTCTAGCCAGCAGTCAATGCGTTTTCCCACTTGTGCATCGTTGTTAGATTGTGTTCCTCTTTCAGGGTTAGTTAAAAGTATATTTTCTATAACCAAACCATGGACTCCTGCATTTCTTTATAAAGTCCACCCTGCTGAAATGCAAATCCCTCAGTTTCCTAGTAGGGCAGATGGATGAGTGGATATTTGCCTTAAACATTTCTTGGTAAAAAAAAGGTATGAGCTTTGCTGACTCAGGTGCGTATCAGGTGTTATTACCACAAGAAAAAATGAGATGAGACACCAGTTTCCAGCCCTGCCAAGGCAGGACTGAGGCGGTATTTTTGCCACCCATGCATCCCATGGTTTTGGTGCTGTATAGAGCTAACTGCACATGTGCAAGGGTACTAGGTCGTCGACTTTGAGGAGGGTCTGGTCTGATGCCACCCTGAAATAGTCCCACTGCAACCCCAAAACAGTCTCCCTGAGAGCCCAAAATAGTGCCCCTGCAACCACCCAGGATACACCTACGAAGCCTGCAAAGAACCAGATTGCACCTACCCTTCCCTAGCATTACATTCACTATGCAGACGTTTGGAGTTTCTTGGAACTGGGTGGAGGTTTTGGGACTGGGGCTGTGTAAAAATGGTATGACCAGAAGCTCAGGTGGGTATCCTACCACCCAAATTCCCAGAGTGAAGATGACCCACAGGATGCCGCTGGATCCATGGGTGGTGGTATCTCTTTAACTCCCTTTCTCTTTTTTTGTACCTTTCTCCCTCTCCTCCTCTCTTTCTTCTTAGAAATGCGTGGCAGGGGACTTGCTTATCCTGTTACATTTTCCAGTAAAGTAATTGCCATGAAGTTATTTTATCTACCCACATGCCTTGTATTGTGTACTAGTAAGTTGCAAATTGGTTGGCTGATGTTGTTTCACCTTAATTCAGTCCAACAGGATCATGAACCTGGTCATTAGTCCCAAGGGGAGGGAGGTCATCCTGAATGGTTCCTTTCGGGTTGCAACACCTAGTCAAATCCACACTGTCTTTTGTCAATCTCCTCAAAACCAAAGTTCTAATAAGAGATAACCTGACATTAATTTCTTCAGAATATAAACACTGTTCAGCAAAGTTTGAGGAGACAGCCATGTGATTATTCCCTGTCCATCAGTGCATCTTTCTAGGCAATATACAACCCAGGAACCCGAAAGATAAATTGGCATCTAAGGAAAAGGGGTTCAGTTCAGAGTTTGTGTGCGGTTGTACAGCTCACCTGAATCCAGTAAGAAGTAATGTGTTACTCAAGGGAAATGATTAATGATTAAAATATATATCACTTATACTAGCTTTCGCAGAAGCAATATGGCATTGGTGATCTTGCCTCTCACAGCCTTTCAGAACAGAAAAACAGTAAGCTTGTCTAGGACTAATAGTGATTATTTGCTCGGACAAGCCAATCAATTGATGAAAGGGATTTAACTCACTTCTGAGGTAAAACTGGGAAATTTTTCATTCTCGGTGGTCAGTGGCCATGAACTGTTCCAGAACAGCTTTCTGGGGTCAATCTCATTTTGTGCCATGCAAAAGTCAAACAAAATCAATGATTCCCACTAATAACATCACACTACTCAAAGAACAGTGATTCCCTAAGGTATGTTAATTTATTTACTTTCACTGGTTTTAATGGATTCAAAGTAGTATGTATTTAAATATCTCTGATCAGCTCATAGGTAATTAAAAATGTCCCTGAGAAAATACCTTTCCCTTTCAAAACTAGTATACATCTGAAGCATTATATTTGCAAAAAAATCACAAATAAGGTCAAGGTTATTTAGAAGGAATCAGAATTTATTTCATTGCAGCAGTTACCTTTGCATATCTTGAGATAAGAAGGTGACTTCTAAGAAAGGTGTTTTATTGTAAGAATTCTTCAATTGTGGATAAGAATTTGGGTTATCTTACTGTTTTACATGTTTTTCATTGTACCTTTAAAGCACTTTAAAATACACTGAGTTAGAAATTATAGTTTCATGGACATGAAGGTAACTGGGATAGGGGTAATTCATAGCGAGCCTGTAACAACAGAACTCATTTAATAAAATGTGCGTTGGTAGACAGTATTTAGGGTTTTTTCCTGTGCATGCTCAAGATCCTGCATGAATTCAGCTTGTGTATGAGGTAACAACCTGCTCATTTTTTCTTACACCTTGCATCCTTCTAGCAAAGCAACAGTACAAACAGAAGCCTCAGGTATTCAACATGCAGTATTCACCTATTCGGTTGGTACCCAGCGAGCGCTGAAGGCTCTCCAAGTCTGAGAAAAAATTGTAGGTTGGCTTGATTTATCATCGATCAAAATTGTCAAATTCCAGTCCCTTAATGGTTATGGGGGCTTTTTTTGCATATGTATTTAGTCTGTAGCCAACATGTGACTTAAGCTACAAAAATCCTGAGTGATTTAGTTGCAGGTAAAGCTCTTTACCTTGGCATCTTAGATATTTTTGTGTGCTAAAAGAACACTGGCTACAGTGCAGATAGGGATGACAGTTCATTTTACATTTTCAGGACAAAGCCAAAAATACAGAACCACTTGACACGTAGTGCTGAGTCAGTGCAAACTCTCTCATTCTTTCAAACTTATTTGAAATACTTTTGAAGGGGCAGTTTTCTCCTCATAGACTTCAGGGTAACTTAAGTATGATTTGTCTTCCCCTAGCTAGTGTATAAAACTGGAATATACACCATGTGTGTGATTTCACTGAAGCCACATAAGTATGAGCATGTGTTCACATCTAATCCAGAGTGGTTGGTAGTCCACAGGTGCAGCATTAACCAACATGGAAAAAAAGCTTACCTCATCTTAGCATAATTTCCATGAGATACTTGCATGTCAGCTCTAGAAGGGAATATAAGCATACTGAAATCAATAATGAACACTCCCCAACACAATTAGATTTAATGTATACTTTGCTATTTCCATTTAAAGAACAAAGTTAAGACTTTTCATTGAGGTACCTCTGAATGACTGATATGATGTTTTTCTCTGTGAAGCCAACGTTCAGAGATTTTGGAGGTCTTTTCCATCAGAGATGTTTGGAATTTTCCTGTAAACAAGCAGGCATTGGAAACACCCTATCATGTGTATGAAATGATTCTTCATATCCAAATCTAAAATCTAAAAATTTTAAAGATTTACCTTTTTTTGCATTCATTTTGAAATCTTTTCAAACCTGAGTTTGGCATCAGGCAGTTCTATCATCTGTGCAGTACCTGTTGAAGAGTTGTTTTCTTGTTCTGTGTTTGCCAGCCTTTTGCACCATCTTTTCCAATACCGAGAGCTGGTACAAGGAGAAGTGAGATGGAGGAATAGAGGTTTAGCTATATACTTCTGCTTTTCTTATCAACCCATACGTTGCATCTGTTCAAGGGGAAATCTATCCAGGCCTTACCCAGGCTACAGCACTCCATGTGCTAGTATGTATAGCAATCTTTAATAGCTGCCAGTGAAGAGCCATTCCTTTATTTGACATGTTAAAGACCACAAACAGATAGAACCATGTTAAAGGAAGATTTATCCTATAACAATGCTTTATTAATAATCACAATACCTGTGAAAATGTCACGTACAAAACTATCCCTCTGTTTGTGTTTTAATGTGAAGATGAGTCTCTGTTAACACTTAAGCAAACCTCAGACATCTGCCTATACACATATATATTTATAATTCACATTCAGGCACCTAAAAATATGTCTGACACTCTCAGGTGATGAATACTACATCAGTGTGAGTGAAGTGACTAAGTATCACTGAAATCCAGGTCACTGACTGGGTTACCTAAACAGTGATTTATGCTTCACTTCAGACACGTAAGTCTGACAACTTTGTCCTTAACTGCTACTTTCTTCTCTATACATCCAGTGCTAAAATGTCAGCAAGAATAATCTTTCACTTGATTTTTCACCCAGTTAACTTTCTCCTCAACTAGTTTCCCATGTTTTCCTTATGTCTCACTTCCTTTCTACTCTCACTTACCAGTTTTCACACTGAAACATATTGTTGAACATATCAAAAGAAGATTATCCTTCATTTGAAGTATTTATGGTTCCCCAAACCAAATCCATTTTCTCTATGGTTTGTACTATTGGTTAAGCTATATAGAAAAAAATCCGATTTACTGAACATTTTCCTGTCTTCGTTCCTGCCTCCTGTCTGCCTAGATTGGACATCAAATCTGATGACCACTTCAGGCTTTGTGCAGTTAACCATCTCTAAGCAGGCTGCACTGTACTAGCGTGTACAAGTTACTTCATGTGTATTTATTTACTTTACATATAATGTATACATACATATACAAAATAATGAAGCAAAATAAATTTTGTGTTACTTGAGATCACTACTGTGATCAAGTAACTTGTACACTATGGAGTTTTTTTCGAGGTTACATATACATATCCATATAAAAAAAAACATTTTTTTATTCTAGGTATGGAACTTCATGTTCACAGCAAGACAAACAGTTCATGTTCCTGTCACTAATGGCACTTTCCATGAATATTACACTTATCTGACTGAAAAAGGTTTTATACCAGTTCACAGTATACATCAAGTATCTCTAATTACTCATTCTTCAGATTTGTAACTTCATGCACAGATTGTCCCTGCCCTGCACTTACCTCCTGTGGGGAAACCTATTTTAGCAGTAAATTGACCACCTTGCACCTTCCCAGCTTTCAGGGCTACAGATTTTTTAATTAGCATTGAAAGCCAAGATGATGGTAGTAAATAGGGTGAGACATCAGGTTTTCAGCTGAAAGAAAGCCTGCCTGGTCAAAACAGTGTGTGATATTTGGTACAGAGAGAACTTCTATCCTGGCCTTCTGGTCCTACCACAGTTTGTAGACCTCAGTAATCCCCCTGGTAATTCCTGAGTGAACCCACAGCCAGGCACCAGTCTTCTCCTTTGCTTTCCACACTAGGTGGTATTGCACAGATTTAACCTAGTTTGCATGCACTACACTGCTTTCATTTCAAAAGCATTAGGTGAATAAATCTCGGCAGTGGTTAGAAGAGTGACAGCTGAATAGAAAAGAGGTTACCTTAGCATCAAAGCACCGTACAGTGATGATGCAGAGATGCCAGGGAGCAGTGAATGTTGGGTGGAGAGGAAAGAATAATGAAAAGCCGGTGCTTGCTTCTGGGTTGTTTCCCTGTAGATCAGTTACAGGGATACCTTGGCCACCTACGCTCTACAGATGCTAATATGGGAAAGGGAAGATAACAAGGTGGACCCCAAATTTCACATGATGAATTGAAACTAAGGTTCTGAACTTGCAACATTTAGCTTATTATCACATAAAAGAATAAACATATATTAACCCAACTGGAAAAAAAAAAAAAAAAAAAAAAAAAGCTAGAAGGAAGAGTTCAGTTGCTGCTATACTCTTAGTGTATTTGAATTCATCCTAGTTTGGCTTTGATAACGATGAAACTATATTACCGAAATAAATGAGCACCTAATTTAACTCTCTTGCTCTTAGGGAATAAATGTGTAATGCAGAAACAAATAAAAGGCTGCTATTAGAAAAATTTCTTCATAAATTCTACCTTCATAGTGTAAAGATAAAAGACATTTGACACCGTGAGAGTAAGATTATCTGGGGCCCTCACTTTTGAGTTATTATTTATTTGTATTCACAATAATCATTCTCTCAAACGATCTAGGGCACAGTAAACAGCCTTCTGAAACCGAGATTCCTAAGCGACACTGTCTAAAATGGCTCTGCACCTTTCCTTTCTTTGCTTTTTTCCTAATACTTAAATAGGAATTATTTTTGCAATGGGCACATCAACAAGCAAAGTTTATACTACAAAATAGATACAAATTGAATTCTTAAAGTAGATTGATATCTACTTTAATCTGAGAGAAGGTATTTTGAATAAGTAGGAAACTGTAACATCTGTGTGAATGTGTGAATTTATTTTGAATGATGCTTTCAAATATTTAAAGATTCTATATTTCAAAGAACTTTATTTTAAAACAATTACAGAATAGGATATTAATATCACAGAAAAAAACTAGCAAAGAATGAAAAAGGAAAAATCTGAAGACATTTTGCTGCTTTGAATAACTATAAAATAGAGGTTTTCAGTGTGAAATTTTCAAGTGAAAATATGTAAATAATTTTCAACAGTATACTACTTGTAGAGAACGACAGTGTGGGTTTTTTTCGATTTGTAATCTAATTAGTGCTTTTGGCTTTAGAAGTTTAAAGGACTGTGAAAACAAAGATAGTAATTAATAGTACTGTGAGATACTCTGCCTTTGTTGCACTCCAGTACTTGATGATTAAAGTATGGGTCACCCAGTGTACAGAAAACAAAACAAGTATTATTCTTCATTGTGGAGCTTCACAAATATTGACTACTTTGTCAAATCTTATTAAATTCAGAACTTCAGAAAATTCATAACATACAAATGTTAGACAGTTATTGAGACTCTTCTTTATTAAATCCAATTCTGTTTTTCAAAGAAACTGTAAAGCCAGAACATGAAACTTTAGGTCAGTCTTCCATCAGCATCTTCATTAGCTTATTGTTACAGGGAGATTTTAAATGGCAGCAAGACGAGTTACATTCCCAGTTCCTCTTATTAAGGGCCCAATAGGCTATGCTGGTTCCCACTAACACTGTATCATTTGGGTCATTGGAAGATGCATCTGTACATCTGAGAGAATGTGAAAGTCTGTCTTTATATCTGCACTACACTTACCTGAATACTTTGCCTTGCCCAGTACCACAGCTTCCAACATGACATTGGCTGGTGTTTTAACCTGATGTAGCTATACGCATGTGAAACAGATGAAGTGCACAAATTGTTCAAGAGTTGGAGGTGCAGGCACACCTAAAAAGATATGCCTCTGAGCATATGTCTGTATAGAAAGGTGACTGCTCTTTTTCACAGCAATTGAACAAGCACAGAAGACCTAGCATGTAAGTGACAATAAAGCAGTCTATAATTACTGCACAGCCCTGTGTCACCCAGGTATTAGGGCTACCTTGGCCTGAGGCAGGGAATGCATGCACATTGAAAAATGTGAGTCCTGTAGTGGACGGTTAAACACTTTGTACAGAAACAAGTAAAAGAGATAAGAGGGAAATGGGTGAAATAACGCAGCCAGGAGGGTAAGGTTCGTAGGGCACAGATTAGCCTTGTCACACTGACAGAGGAATAAGTGTCCCAAAACCATATCTTTCAAAATCAAGCTTTCCATCATTGCTGCCCAAGGTCAGAGAGGTGTTGGGCACAGCCCAAGCACAGTCCAGCTTGGTACAGCAATGCACTGAGTAGCAAGCAAGACTGCTAAGGCTGCAGTAAGATTTCAGGGGCAAAGTAAAGGAGGCACCTTTGACAGCAGACACTTTCTGTGACCTGCAACGCACTAGCATGTGCTGTGCTGTCCTTTGTAAATGGGAATCCTGGAAATCTGTCTCTATCAGTCTCTATCTGCCTGTGACCTGTTGGGAATCCCATTATCCACTCAGGGAAGATGGATTGGCAATGATTTAGGAAGGTGGGCAGCTTTCAGGAACAATGCATTTTACATTTACAGCGAAGTATTGTTTTGTAGCCTTGCCATACACACATCACTGCACCATAGGGAGTAGTAAGGTCTAAGGACTGAAGCAAGGGACAAATTACATTCACTTAAATCCAAGAGTTAGAAATTAACAACCAGCAAGCTGTCAATTCATACAACACCTATAGTTAGTCACTGTACGTGACATAGGAAACAGAAGAAAGTGTTTCCTCTAAAAGTCCTGGCCATAAGATCACATTTCAAGGACAGTCTCCTAGATGGTTCTGTGTCTTTGTAGCTATGTGTATCAGCCCATCTCTGTAGCTAGCATAGGCTAATCTCACCCTGTTAAATATTTGAGCACTGAATCTGTACAGAAAGGGGAAGCAGTTTCAAATGCAGTCTATTATCAACCTCCAGTTACCTTAACATCTTCACACTTAGTGGTTTCAAGTCTCATGAAGTTCTGCTACCTTAATTCCTTGTTCTATGAAAGTGTGACTTGCTTCCTACCTGGTGTCAGTCTTCATCCTCCTGTCCCCTCTGCATACTTTTAACCTGAGGACTGCTTCTTCTCTTGATCCTGCATATTACTGCTTCTGTTTTGCTACTGAAGTGAATGACTCTTTCTCGCTCTTGTTGTGTATTGTGCTGTTCTTTTCACAATCCCCCATGCAGCAATCTGGGCCCTGTTGGTCACATCGTGTTCCACAGCTGGCCACATCATGTTCCACATTCTACAACACCCAAGGCTTTTCAGTCTTTATGTCAAGTACGTTGCCTTTCTTGTATCTACCAATACAACTAAACAGTCTCTTTCATCTCTGGGCTCCTCTGTGCATCTGGACTTCTCTTAACCTCTAGCTTGTGCTGCCCTCATAGACTCAAACACAGGTTTCTTTGAATATTAAATTATTTTCTCTATGCTTTTCATTAGTATTTCCTTAATCTTCATATGTCATCCATCACCTTTGTGCACAGTTTAAATCACAAACCCGCTAAATCCCATGTCAGGTCTTCTATTCCCTCTGAATGTAAAAGTACGGCATGGAAATTGAGCCTCTTCCCCCTCACAAATTCCATAGCAGTCATACAGGTATTTGGAATGTGACCTTCATGCACATGGGCCAGAAATAACTGATACACTCACAGGTAAAAATGTGTGGAAGCCAACCCATTTGATGTATCTGAAATATAGTGCTTGTGGGTGGCCATTTACAAACACTGCAGTGTATTTATCGACAAAAAAAAAAAAAAAAAAAAAAAAAAACCCAACCTTCCAGGTTTTAGCTAAATCAGAAAAGATTGGAAAAGAGGGTTTTTTTGTTTCCACTAAACACATCTGTCTGCTCGTCTATATACACTCATGTAGAAATTTCCAGTCACTCAAGTCTCCAGGGTATTTGAAAATGTCTGAAGTCTCTTTAAAGAGCAGATTAGCATGTATCCTAAAAGTTAGACTGTAATACTATTTAACTGCTCTATTTTTCCATTATGGGCCTGTCAGCAGGAATATGTTGCCCTATAGTACATGACAAGTGAAAACGCTAGTAACATTGTTTTTCATAGACAGAAAAAATACCAAAGAAGCAATTTCTTAGCTAAAATGTCACCTGTTAGATGTATGGGGCTCACTATATTTTGTTGCCCTGGTAACGAATGGTGTAAAATGACTCCTTTGCACAGCTCCATCAGAATGATTGCATCCTGTTTTTTCCATCATTTTACAAGAGGCTGTTTTCATTCTCCCTTCCTGACCATATTAAGTGTAAAGAGATTGAATTACTGTGCTGTACCCTCTCCATCTGATGTGGATTTAAGAGTTGATATTGATGTACTGAGAACTGCGTTCTTCTTCAGAAAAAAAAAGCTACAAATTATAATGAATTTGACTTTTATGTATCGACCGCTCAAGTAGTGAAGTACTGTTTCTGCACCCAGGGGATAGACATGGCATGATCAGCATTTTTCACTTGAATGAATCCAATTGATAAAGCAATATATTCAGTGTCACTTTGCTTGATCTCCAGGTTTAACAATAGTCATGCTAAAAGTAGATACATTACTCCATAAATTTCACTCATAAAAAATGTGCTAGCCATTGCTTTATACAGCTGCACTCTTTCCAACTTTTCACTGAGCAGGGCAGAAAAAGATGAACAGAAATATTGTGCCAAGAGTGCGCAGGTGTGGGCAAGTGGCTGACAACTATTGGAAATACTCACATATTTTCAGCTGGAAAACCAAATACAGTGCCATTAGGTGGATGGTGATCAGCTCGTCTCAGCGCATGTGCACTTTGAGACCAAAAGCCACCATTTTCCCATTGGTGCTGCATTTCTGGACAGCTGCAGAACCAAGCGAAGAGTCATTACATAAGTATTAAGAATATGGAGGGACATCTTGAACATTTCTGAGCATTACAGTAACCTTAGGCCTTATTTAATTTTCTTCATTATACAAACAATTACTGCATGGGTTGCTAAGATATAAATGCAGTATTACCATAAATTTATTACTTATATAGGATGATATGTCATTCATCCATCTTAAAGAGAACTGAAATTACTAGCAATATAATTTTTATAATTAATCACCAACTATATGATATCATAATCAAAGTGTTTATGACTAAAAATTGTGTATTAAAGATTTTTTCTTTGTGATAAGAAATCTTTTAAAAACACCTGTTTAATCCTGTGTATGTAATTGATTTTTAAACACAGAATATATCTTCTTTATAAGTAATATTTCATTTAGAATTACAATCCAGAAAAAGATAAAGGGGAAGAAAGCGAAAGTTTAGTGAGTGTGTAAAAGTTGCCTGTGACATTAAAATAGTGGGAAATTAAGATCTATTTTCAGCTAGTTTATTGTATTCATCTGGGTCTCAATCCAGCAAATAAATTGCTTGAAAGATATATTTTAAGGGCTCGCATTGTTTCTTTTAGAGGTTTCAGTGTGCCAGTCCTAAGTTCTAGCAAGTAGGGAAAGGAACGCAAGACTTGATAGCAATGATTTCTTATTTAAGGTGCATACAGAAAAGTAAGCTGTAAGTCTCTGACCTTGAACTCCACTGGCAGTCTTTTCACTCAAAACCTAGCAGTTCTTCATCTTGGATTGTGTAATTAGTGAAGTCACCTATTCACACTCAGGTGGAACATTATTTAGGCACCAAATCTCACAGTGGGGAGAAAATAAATGAATTTGAGTTGAACTGGAATTCACCAATACGCTATGAATGCTTTAGGAAGCAAGAATCTGGATCTGGATGGTTCCTCCAGCCCCTGCCTTTCTTGCTGCTGCTGCTTGTGATGGCATTGCCTAGTCGCCCAGCAGCTGCACTATGGCTAGGATGATATTGCCCTGTAGAAAGGTGATAGGAATGGTTGTGTTGGGTTATGGTCTTTGAGGGTAACCTAAATTACATGAGATTTCCCCCTATATCCCCTAGAGGTTTTGCAAATCTTGTTTGTACCACTACAGTACCTGTAAAACCAGAGTTGGACAGCTGAACTTCACAATTTTTTCCACCTTCTGAACTGCCTGACCTCCTTTCTCACATGTTCCCACTACTTTTCATACCTGAGAACTGGATCACACGTAGTACATTTTGGCATACTTAAGCTGTGTTTGGCAAGGGTAAAAATCTCTGCTCAAAGACTCATTTTGCAAAACTTAGTTCTGTCCTCACAGGCTGTGCTGTCTCTTTTCTCTTGCATTGGGAGCAGCAGACTTCAGCTGGAGAAGTTAAACAGATTACTGGAGTGGGGTTAGCAGTCAGACCTGTGTAGTGACTGCAGTCTCTGAACTTGTTGCCTGATGGTGTGTTTTTTATCAGATCATTCACCAGAGTCTCTGGTTCCCAGGAATCCTCAAATGAAGGGCAGATGAAGAGTCCCATTTGCTGAGCAAAGCTGGAATAATAGTAATAATAATAATATTAACAATTCACAACAACAACAATAATAATAATAATAATAGTAGTAATAGCTTCCTAAGAACACACAGTGGCACAATGTCCAGTTTGTGAACAGTTGATGGGGTGCTCATCTTCATGGTGCAAATTGTTGTCCTCAGAAGCTGTATTTGATGTAAAGCACTGTCATTTATATATTTTTTTCTTACTGTGCTATAACGATGGCCTAGAGGATAATCTCTCTTTGAGGGAGCCAGTATAAGAGCTTTTTCATTTTGTGCTCAATCACTGAAACCAGTCCTCATCCATATTTTAGGGAAGGTGAAGGCTGCCACGCATTACTGCCCTGTAAAAATATTTCCTTTGCAGGATTACTGCAGCAGGAGGAACTAACAAGCATGGAAAGCCCTTTCTGGAGCGTGTCACACCTGGTGGGCTTGGGCGGTCAGCTGAGAAATTTCAGGGTGGCCAGGAGTTCGGGAGGTAGGGCACATATCAGGGAAAGAAACGCCATCAGCAGTTGGAGAAGCAGAACGAGCATAGGCACAGTGACAAATAAAAACCCAGTCTAACCTTTGAGATGTTGCTGCTGTTGCTCTCCTGGCTGAAGGAAGCTTCTTCCCTGCCGTCTTGGCAGTATTATGAAGGCAGTGATTTGTGTTTTGGCTTTATGAACACACTACAGTTACACCAAATTGTACTGCTGCTCTTTTCAGAAGCAAAAAGGCTGATGGCCCTCTTAATGCAGCTCTGGGTTAAATTTTTCATTATCTTTTTTCCTGGACTCGCTGGAGAGAATGAGGTTGGAGAAGGTTGTGGGGATAAAGATTTTTTTTTTTCCAGGGTAATTGGACTACCTGCCTACAACCATCTCTGACCTTTGGATAAATAGAGGACTCCACTTTGCTGTGCTCACACAGTCCTCCAGTGCTTATGAGCATAAACAAGATTAATTTTAAAAAAGGTAAATCCCTCTGTAAGGATAATTAAATGGTGATGAGGAACCCTACCATAACAAAACTCCTCAATGGAAAATGAACTTTGCCTCCTTTATGCATGTGTGTGTGTGATTGTGTGTGAGACTGCGAATAGGTATTCATCATATAAACGCAATGACAAATGTAATCTTTCTTTACCTTTATTCACTGTGATCCTTCAGAGTGAGGCAGTACAATTGTCTTCCTGAAACCTCAATATCCCTCTCTTCTACCCTTTTCCCCCTTAGAAGGTCATTTTAAAATCTCTTTTGACAGCCCTAACTGATCTTATCATAAATCATCCAACACACACACACAGGCACAGCACCTAATCAGGATGTTGCTGGCTAATTTAGCCCTGCTGATCTGATATAACTGGATGGAGTTTTATGATACCCTGTGATTGTAAATATGTCTGCTTTCATTCACAGCCTGGGAAGGCTGGAGGGCCATTACGTCTTAATTGGGTAATTTCTTTTTAAATCTCTGCAGGCTGGATTGCTGTTTCCGCAGGAGCAGGTCCAGGGCATTGATCTCAGCCCCTGCCTGTCTCCAGAAAATTCTGGGAATATGTCTCCCATCTATTTCTGGCATTTTGATTTTTAAGGGTCCTCAAAGGCCACAATTGGCTTTTTGGGGATATACAGCTTGACAGTGGGGAGAGCAGCCTGGAAACAGATGCCACATTCGTGTTTAGAAAGGGAGCATGCAACTTTCACTGGGGTGGCAAGGAATCAGGATGGACCACCTGTGAGGGAAGATGACTGGAGTTTTCTTTATTTCCAGACTTTAAGACGAGACCAAATTCAGCTTTCTGTAGTTAAAGGGCAATGATTATGGACTTGCATTTCTCTAACATAGTAATATTGGCTTTAAAGAGGTACATGTAAAAAAACCAAATCCAGTTACACATTTATGTACCTTGTCGTACACTTTTTTTTTTTTTTTTTGCTTTGTTTTTGGATATATTTAAGAATGAAAGTCAATTGATGAACTGCATAGTATGGCTCTCTCAATTCATACACTTGTAGATTAAAGCTATGCCAGGTTAACAGCAACCACTGTCACTTGTTCCAGTAGGATTTTTTAATGGTCTTAGTTCAGTTTCAGCTAGCAAAGAAAATGTTTTCTTCCAAAGTACAGCCATCACATTTTTTTTACTTTTTACAATTACTTTGGACTAAGGGACTAAAGAACAAGAGGCAGCAGCAGTCTGACAAACATCACTCTGTGATGTGGTGCCTCAGAGGGGAAGAGGCACAGCAGTGGGTCAGGACCAGGGAAAATGCCATGAATCGATTTTATGGACAGCAAGAAGTCAAGCCTGTCGAGCTGAAACCTGTCACTACAATTAAATTCCTTTATGTTGTTTTAATGTTGATTTGAACAAAAAAAGCCACAAAAACCCCAAACCCAAATGTGTGGTTATTAAATATTTTAGATTACATGACAAAATCTAGCCTTTTAAATGCTTCAGCCTGCATGGTGACAGTGCCAAAAGATGAGCAGTAGAGTGCATGTACTGTTTCTCTAAGAAGAAAAAAGATCAGAGAGTGGGGAAATCATGGGGTGTGATTCCCACAACCACTGAATCTATTCAGTAAATTATTTTTTCTTTAAAAAGAGGCAGCAATCAGTACTGATTGAAATACCTTTGAATGCAGTTATAATGAAATTCCATTTCTTGCTCATACCAGAGTTGCAGCCATTGTTGGTAATGGTCTCCTTCAGAGCAATACAGTCATTGCTGCCTTGTGTGGTACCATGGGAAGCAAAGGCAGGTAGTCCCTGAATACAATTTAACAATAAGTGTTTGCTGTAGAGTTATGCCCAGGGCTTGTCTGCCTGCTTTCTGGATCTATCCTGAGGAAAGGAGAATAAGCTATGCATATTCTGTGGGAAAAATGAAGAAGATCTGATAAAGAGTATTTTTATTTCCAAAATGGCAATTTGGGTAATTGTACTTTGCTGTCCAGGTCCCTAGCATGGTATTGTGTACCTGTAATGATCCATTGTTTTAGATATTGATTATGCTGAACTGTTACTTGTTTTGTGGCAGGTCAGATCAAACTCAGTTTTGTATGACATAACCTTGTAGATGAAGCAGAAAAACTGCTGCTTTATAGGAACACTGAGTGAGAAGCAGATGTGCTACTCTAGTCACTCAAAATAATTTCTTTGCATTCAGTGCTGCTATTGACCTGCAGTAATGAACACAATTTTTGTTGTTATTGGATGGATGAAAAAAATAAGGTCCTTTCCACATTTAGTTTCAGTTTAAAGATTATTGCCTTCTAGTGGGATTCTTAGTTTCCTGTATGATTAGAAACACACAAAAAAAGCTTTTGATGACACACAGCGAAAGGGTATATCTGGCTGTCATGTTTTCAGCCCTGATAATATGAAGTGCTTCCTGCATCAGCTCCAAGGTTCACTTGTCTCTGTTATTTTTGTAAAGAGGTTTGTGTGAACCAGTGATCTTTTGTCTTCCTTCAAAGCCGGTACCTAAAGAATGAACATATCCTGAAAAACAGATCTATTTTACTAGGGTTTTTTTCCAACCAGCAGTGAGTACATTTTGGCCTTGTAAAACATTATTTTAAATCTTCCTTTCTGCTTTAAAATGGGACTCCCTGATGGACTCTGAGAGCACTGGAGCATCCCATTCAGCTGCAGGCACTTAGACCCCATATCAGGTTGCTCCCAATCCCAATGAGCCGCAGGGGAAGGGCAGGTGATTGCAAAGCTTGGGATATGGCAAAAATCAACACCTGTGTTATCAGCCATAGGACACCTCATGAAACAGAGAGGCTTCTACCAGTGATTGATCCCTGACTGCTTTGGCTGCTACAGTGAGTGGCCTAAAAAGATCAGATACAAGTAAGGCTAGGGCAATTCTTCAGTAATTCTAAGTGGGATGGAAGCAGTGAGATTCACATCATCTAACCTTAGGCAGCTATGGGGTGGATGCCCACAACCCAGAGAGTCATCATTATGTAATCAACGGGAAGGAAGAGGTGTTTATTTGAGGCTATTTCATTTTTGTGAAGGCTAAAATAGGTCAAAAGGATTGTTTCTTATATGTGCCGCTTTCTCTACAGGGACTGCAAGAGGAGTCTGGAGAACAAGGCCTAGTGCACACACATGCTTTGCAAACAGCTATAGTTACTAAAGTGAATCCACCAAAGTTTTTGCTGAGTGGGTAGGGCTAAAATGAACAGGAGTGACATGGCAGAAACTTACCTTGGCAATGCATTGCTCTAAGAGCTGTCAGTGTCCTGGTTTCAGCTGGGATAGAGTTAATTTTCTTCTTAGTAGTTGGTGCAGTGCTGTGTTTTGGCTCTGATGTGAGAGGAACATTGATGGCACACTGACGTTTTTGGTTGTTGCTGGGTGGTGTTTATACTAAATCAAGGACTTTTCAGTTTCTCAGGCCCCAGACAGTGAGAGGGCTGGAGGGGCATGGCACATTGGGAGGAGACACAGCCAGGACAGCTGGCTAAAGGTTATTCCATACCATGGGGCGGCATGCTCAGTATATAAACTGGGGGGTTGGCCGAGTCCAGCCGATCATTGCTCAAGGACTGAATGGGCGTCAGTCAGTGGAGACTGAGCAATTGCATTGTGCATCACTTGTTTTCTTTCCTCCCTTCCCTTTGGATTTAATTCCTTTCCCCCTCTCTCCTCCTTTTCATTATAACTGTTATTGTTATTGTTCTTTCATTTTCATTGTATTTCAATTATTAAATTGTTCTTATCTTAACCCTCGAGTTTTACATTCCTTTCCAATTCTCCTCCCCACTCCTTTGCATGAGGGGGGAGTGAGTGAGTGGCTGTGTGGTACTCAATTACTAGCTGGGGTTAAACCACCACACTGAGTAAATTAGCAGTAGGAAAAAAACCCCACATTTTCAAAGCACTGGTTTCCTGTCTAAAATTTTGTATGCCTTGAAAAGCCACCACACCAAATAATAAGACCAAACAAAAACTCTTGTACTGGCATATGCATAGTTTAAACTAGTGATGCTAGAGGATGATTTGACATTACAAGCTTAAGTAATTGCAACAGAAAAGCCAGGCAAATGGAGAATTTTTTGACCAACTTCAGAAAACCTCTTGGCAATACCTTTATATTGTAGTGTTGTTTCAGTTTTCCATTTGAGTAGAAGATGTGAAATCTGCATAAATAACATGCATTAAGTAATATGTCTACATCCGGGACAGTGATTTTCCTTTGTGCATTTCAGTAACTGCACTTAAAGAGAGATCCAAGGTCCTTCATTTTTGTTTGTGACACAATGTCCTGCTTAGCGTTGGAGCTAAGCAAAATGCAAAACCAGGACCAAAGGCTAGAGTCTGAAGCTATTTAAAATCAGAATGAAATCACACATTTCTAATAGTGAAGGTGATTAATGCTTTTGCCAAAACACAAGTTATGTTTCAATTAGATGTAAATTAATGGTCTCAATAGATAACTAGATGATGTTTTAAAGTGTGTGATATACAGGAGTTGAGACAAGATGAACTAGTGGTCCCTTCTGGTTGTGTTTCCTTTGAGATGTAATACTATCCAGTGGGGTGCAACCTCTGAGAAAATTTTGTACTTTTTCTCCTTGACCTCCTTTCCTCTCTGTACACAGCGTCTTATAAAACAGTGTCTCCCACATTTTGCAAGAATGGATTCATCACCTGATTCTGTGTCCAAGGCAGCACAGCAGTTGGAAGTGGGTGACAATTATTTCCCATGTTCTTCCTTCAAGGATCCTGACACACGCCAGCCAGCCAGCCAGCCCCATCTGATGATCTTGCCAAATTGCCTGTTAGCCCTTGCTGGCTTTCACAACAGTGAATCAGAGCTTCTAGAAGCAGTGCATTGTCTCTCAGTGTGCATAATTTCTCATGACACTTAGCCAATAAAGTTTAGGACACAAGTGGGTAGAAACCTGTTGGCAGTTCTGCATTACTGTGTGATGTTTCATTAATCATTCAAGGATGACAGAGATGCTTGTGCCTTGCAATGTTCAACTCTTTCACTGTTTTCAAATCTAAGTGAACCAGAATTCAGGTGCTGAAGGTCAATCTCCTACAAAAGAATAGGAAATAATGGAGCTCCATAGCAGTGCACTGTATTTGATTTCTTTGTTCTAGGCAAGGAAAATAACAGCTAAAATTTATTTCCTCCCTTAAAAAAAAAGGTTCTGTAGTTCATTTATTGATGAAAACAGTTCCAGAGGTACGATGGCCATCAGAATGTGGGACTCTACTCTTGCTCTCAGGCTTAAACATGGGAGATCATAACCACAATACTGAGACTGAATTGAGTAACAGCACTTCAAAACAGGAAGTTGTTGAGATGTTGTGTTGATGAATTTCCTGGACCAGCTGTTGCAAGTTTGAAGAAGTGAAGAGGGTCCCCCGTGGAGAGTCAGCCAAGTCACGACAATCACACCAATATGACTACATGCCGGGCTCACTTTATTAAACAAACAGGTCATATTTATAACTTAAACCAACCACTCACACGACTCTACACACAGGTGATTGGATAAAAGTTTCTGGTCACGCGAGTGCCCGTGTCGCTGACTGGTGAGCATGCTGCAGGCACCTGATCAGAGTGTGCCGATGAGAGTGTGTTGATTTCCCAGTTCCCAGGACTTGCTCTGTGCCTGGCTTCTTGTTTGTGCATAGCTTGTTTTCTTTCTCACACTGCCTGTTCCAAGGACAATTTAAAGTTGCTCTGCAGCTTCAACTAACAGGCCTGGGTTGTCCAACCTGGACAATGGTAACATATGACCTCGATCCTTTAAAAATCGCTCTACAAAGAAGTCACTTTCTTTGGTTTGCAATTTAGAAAGAGATGTAAAAAGCTATTGGATTTATAGTTGTCCTTAATGATGGCCAGTTCTTATTTTCCCACAACAACCAAAAAATGAGAGAGAGACTGTGAGGTATACTTTCTGGAGTAGTCTTCCATCAAGATGGCAGGATTTGTGTTCGCACTACTGGCCAGATTTGTATTTAATGTATTGTCAAAAGATGAGGGCCATCTTCGTGAAGAACTTTTTCTTCTGTAATGGCTTTGTGCTTTTTTTTCTCACTTCTCCATATGTAGGAAATAACTTCCACATCTTACCTTTGCCCAGATACCTACCTGAAACTTGTCAAGGCCGCAAAGGGAACTGCAGTTCATAATTTCTTATGGAGTCTGTCCTTCCCTGCACAGGGCTCCAGCCCAATGAAAACACTGCAGGAACATGTGTACTAGATGTCACTGAGCTGGCTATTTTGTTTGCCAGAAGCTAACTCTGTTTCCATAGGGTCCCTCTCTGTACAGATCTAAAGATGCAGTGTGGTCCTGAATCTCTAGCTAGTTAGAATACAATTCTTCAAATTAATTGATCTCATTTCCTGCCAGGCTTCTGTGCTTATTAGCCAATGCGATGCCAGCTGTAGTTTCTTAAGTACATCAGAAACAAAGGGCTATTATTTCTGGCTAAATTCCAGTAGGCTCATTACCTTCTGCTTCTTTTAAAATTCCCTCTGCAATTATACTGGATAAGATTATCTGTCAATTTTCCCCGCCACCCCCCACCCCACCCCCTTCTTTGTACTGTTTTTTGTATAGCTGTGCTCTGTTTGTCATCTTCCACACCAGCAGCAGCTGCATTTCAGCAACAAAGAAAGTAATCTTTTGGAGTACAGAAACCTCGGTCTTCTGTGGGCACATACACTGTTCTTTAAATAATTTTGAGTTTTGCCATTGATGTTAGCCAGAATTATTATCACTTATGTATAATGAGTTTATAAGGTCTTCCCTGCACTTTAGACTGCTTAGATGAAAGGTATAAATGTATAAATGTAATTAGATGCAAAAGGTGCCTCTGGAAGGTGTATGTGCAAGACATCTGGAAGAGTGAGCCTTTTAGGTGAGAGTAGCAGGCAGTCTCTTAGCTGACAAATTAACTTCTCTGACAAGAACTGGTGGTCAGTACAATGTGTCCCAAGAGAAGACGTCGCTCCCTTGCAATAGATGGATTTGTTTCCCCCTGTTAAAAGATATTTTTAAGTAAAATACAATATAATGCCTGAATTTGACTTTACAAGAATGAGGTGCACTGTGAGTAATCATATTGCTTCAGGCATGATGGATGCTGCTTTGTGCAACATTATTTTCTTGCTGCATGGACTATGTACAGATGCACAATGTAATCTATAATTGAACTAAACTGT
This sequence comes from Falco peregrinus, assembly GCF_023634155.1. Taxonomy (NCBI): domain Eukaryota; kingdom Metazoa; phylum Chordata; class Aves; order Falconiformes; family Falconidae; genus Falco; species Falco peregrinus. Next base: position 43,981,639 of record NC_073739.1, on the reverse strand, counting down.
GTGAAAGGGTTTGTAACAAGGCTAATACGGTAATGAGTATAATCTAGGAGTTTGCTGAAAAAAAAACCAGCATAGGAATATGTTTAGTGCATTTTTGGTGGCTGGAGTATAAAAAAGGGAGGGGAAGAATCCTTGTTAAATGTGGTTTTAAGCTGGATAATGTTCCCTCACCTTTCCTTCAGGGAATTTCAGTGCACCCAGACTGTAGTTTGCAGATGTGGCATTGGAGGTCAAACTGGCCACAGCGCTTGTTTGGGAGGCAGCAGAGGGCAGTGCAGAGCCGAGGCTGGCACTGCAACCTCAGCCCTGGCACTAAATTTTCCTCGTTATTAAATAAAATCATAGGGCTAATTTAGCCTCAGAGGAAATTAAACTGCTAATTACATGTATATAAACCACCGAAAATGGGTCTGGTTGTTGCACACAAAAAAAAAAAAACCCAAACCAAAAAAACAAAAAAAAACCCCCAAACACGCCCAACTTTGTTTCTTGTATTTAAAATATGTAATTATGGTAATGGACGGGACTTTGAGGAGATCTTGTAAAGGGTTTATGGATGTGCATGCCTCTGTGTGTGTGTTGTGCCTCTGCGTGTGTGTTGACATGCGTGTGTTTATAAGACTGTGTGTCTCTACGAGAGGGTAATCTAACCATTTCCACAGCCCATCTCCTGCTGAGTAAACAGTAGTGCTTTTTTCTCCTTCGTTTATCCAAGCCAATGTCTTTATAAATGCTGGATAATATGCCCTTGGGTAACATAAGGGCAAAACTGTAATTGAATCAGGTCAAGACCCCACACATTATCTCTGATAGCACTTTTTAAAATGTAGCTTCCTCTGTCAGATCATCTGCTTCTGAATCACTGTATTGGAGGTAATTCTGACATTAAGAAATTAGCTTCGGGGATCTTATAAATATACAGTTGCAAGAATTATTGGTTGGTGATGTCAAGCTTGCACTGATCTGTTAATAATCCTGATAGTTGTTAAAAATAATCTCAGCAAGATCAATGGATTTCTTAAGACTTAAAAGTGTGTCTGAGTCATAAAGAAGGATAAATATATAGTGTTTTAGATAACTAGAAAGTCTTTAGTACCATGAAATGCTTATTCTCTTCATATGCCTGTGCCTGAACCACAGTCCAAGGACCAAAACAGGTAATGTTTTTATGGCATGCCATGGATTTAGCAGCCTGCGTGGCTGCAAGGTTAGATATTAAAACACAATTGAGCACTCACTCTTGCATCAGCATTGTGAAGCTTTTCTGATTGGCACCTACTTCCGAACAAAATGGTTGAGGGTATCCTGTCTTTACAGCAGCAGAGGGCTTCTGGCACTGAAATTCTCATTTTCCTGTACGTCCCCATTAATGCCTCTGACAGTTTCATGCCTGGAAAGATCTGCAGTTTGTATCTACAGGCAGAACTAAGGAGTCACACTAAAAATGTTTAAAAGCTTGAAAATACACTGTGTTTTGGTAGACTAACCAAGACATTCCTTGGACATCCCACCTTGTGCAGTGCAGTCATGCTAGAAACAAGAGATTAATCCCATCAGCCCCATAACATTGTCAGGGTTGTTTCTTAGGTTAAAAGATTAACATTTAACATTCTTTTGCTTGCAGGATGAGAAATTTTGTCATACAGAGAAAGCAAAAAGTTTGACATATGCCCAGATTGAATGCTGCAGCTATATCTCTCGCTTATATATATTTTTCAGTTTATTCTTCTAAGTCTTTTAAAGGTTTCTTGAAAATATAATAATGATCCATTTTACTTATCCATCAAGAGCTTTGAACTGAAGGCTTTTTTCCTGAGTATATAGTTAGAGCATTAAGGGCAGTATGGGTAGAACAGCCAATCAGAGTAATGAGTCTCCACTGCTTCAGAAAGTGAGATTAATCTAAATCAAACACTTTCCACTATGGCAATTTTAACTAATTCCTTCATGAATGTATAAGAGATATGTGAAACCCCTACAGTCAGCATAAACCTCCTGGTAGGGCTAGACAGGTAATACCTTTTAAGCTTGTTAATGTCTTATCCTGCTGGTTTCTACAACTGACTCAAAGAATAGCTGAGTACTTCTCAACCTGTCATTACAGAGGAAAGTAACTTTCAGCATGGAGATGGAAAGGGCAATGTTGTGTTTTATAGATCATGGCTTGATAATATAGGTATGGCTAGTGCTGCTGGATTGGTGTAACTAATGCCCTTATTAGTTTTCCCAATTCATTTGCAGTATGTAGACAAAAATGTTCAGGGAGGAAATTCTCTTAAAAGTAGAGGCTTATTTGTTTATTCATCTATCAGTCAAAGGTTTCTATTGAAGCTGCCTAAGGCTACATGTGGGAAGATCTCTTCAAAAAGGGGCCAGTAGGCACACCTGGCCTATGGTGTTGCATGTAAAGAAGACGTAAGTGCTACCTTGCAAGAAGGACTAATTTAGCTGCAACTCCTTCTGGTTTTGCTGGAGGGTCAGTTTCTATCTGGCTATTTAAATTCTTTACAGTATGCATGTTTTGGCATTGTTTTTACAACCATAGTATTTTATGAGCTCTGTGCACGAGAGTCTCTGCAGTTATACAACAGCAACAGTAGAGCTATACTGATTTACATAATCTGAAAATCTGCCTTTTCCCCCTCTAAGACTCCTCTGATCAGTGTTAAATGGAGATTCATATAGAACACCAGTACTACTAACACACTGAAAACTCTTTGCAAATCTGAACATTACAAATGAGGTAACAAGAGAGAAGGAAGGTTAAGAAATATACTCAGAACCGTACAGCCAGAGAAATTAAGAGCATATCTTTGATCTCATGATTTTCCCTATTCCAGAAAAAAATCAGTCAAGATGCTTGTCCGGAAGAAAAGAAGCACATGGCATCTGACAAACATGGAAGGTGATGCTTTCAATTCAGTAGAAGTTTCACCCATTTCCCTTCTCCTTTATGGTTGCTTCCTCAGTTTGTAGCCAGTCCTGCCAAAACAGAACAACTCCCTGGTGGCCATGGCTTTTCCAATGCTGCCACTGGGTTCCTCTGATCATAAAAGCTGCTGTGGTAATATATAAAGCCAGGAAGAAAGTGCACAAATGTTTGCTTACATTTTATTTTTTATTGTTTCTAATTTAAAGAACTGAAATACTTGCTCCTATAGCAATGAATGATGCTATCCCCAGGTTCTCTAGTTATGTTTTTTTGATACAAAGGTAATTTGAGTAGAGCATTATAGAATAGTTGTTTTTCTTTTTTTTGTTAGAGACAATGTCTCGTGCTCCAGAAGAAACTCTGTTACAGACACTTTGATAATAACAGTACAGAACTTCTGTGCTAAAAGAAAAGGTGTTATCAAGCACCTAGCAATTTAGCACAGTAAACTCTCAACTACTGGATATTGTATCAGTGTTCTTGCAGAAAGGAGGATTTAGCCATCAAATTGTGAGAGATTTTTTTGTCTCTATCAACCAGCCTGATTCTTGCAAAGGTGTAAAATAAATGGCTCTTTGACTCTTGGAGGCCATGCCTAGACAGTGTGTATGGTGGGAATAATTTTAAGACTTTAACCTATTGAGAGATATATTTCAATTGTATTAAGAATTCATACCTTATCTCCCTCCTGACTGAATGAAGCTATTCAAAAATCCACTGTGAAAATATAGAGTGCTATTTTAATATATCTACACCACCAGTTTCTCCCTTTCCTTTACAATGCTTCCAGGTGCAGTCTGCTTAAAATGCAGCCATGTTGTGGTTTGGAAACAGATTTAAACCAGGTGTTAAAATCTGTAAACTATTTGCTTTACTTGGACAACAAAAGGTCTGACGTTTACAGGAAAAGGAGGGTATAAATGACAAGGTACAGAAAATCTTCAGAGTAGTAATTTTCTGTTGCTTCCTTGAGTAACATGTGTTTTTGGATAACAAACTCCTTGGACCTAGCATATTTGTTTATGTAGGTATTTTGAGTTCTGGTCTCAGAAGTCACTCAAGAAAGACTGAATCCTTCCACCTAGCTTTTTGATCACAGTCTGCTATGCAATACCTTGAATAACAATCAGGAACAAATTCTTGCAGTACCCTGGTGCACTGGTGGTCCTGCCATGGTTTTTGCCTAGGAAGAGCTGAGCCAGGTTGAGCTGCCACCTGCACTTCATACACCTCACCTACATTGTGTTATCAACCTCCTTCGTTCCTCTCAGGCTAACTGAAGTAAACTGTTATTTAGGAGCCTGTAACACCTCATAAATGGCCTATTCAGTAAAAGGCTGAAATATGTTCTCCCAAACAGCTATGGGCAAATCACTACACTAGAGAGAAGGACCAGGGCAAATTCATGTCTATTTCATTTCAGTAAGAAACAGAGGAAGAGAAATTAGGTGAATCCAAGTGGAAAAAATATAATTTAATATAAAAGGATACCTTCTTCTACATGTCAGACAATATTGCAGGGCAAAAGAAACAAAGGCCATAAAAATACACACGGTTATGTCTTTTTATATAGGCACTACTTATTTATGCTGTTAGTCTTCAAGTAACTTTGTTAATGGAGAAAACTAGCTGAGGGAACTAGTTCATTCTGAAAGCTACAGAAACTAAGGCATATAATGTCTGTTGCTGAGAAAATATTTTCCATTTTTAATCACAGAATTCAGGATGAGTAAGAGCAAATGATGTAAAAGGCTATTGAAGAGATTAGTTTAATACAAATATTTCAAGATAAATGTAATGTATCTTGGAAAAAAACATGCACTTAAGGAGAATTAAGATCTTCTGATGTAACACATGCTACAGACATATTTTCTACTAAAAGGATTTTACAGGCTTCCTAAAGAAAGTTTTGTTGCTTACAACAGTAGTCTTATAATCAGAGTATTTTAAAAACAAAATAATATACTACATCTTCCTATGGTATCAGTAACAATCATTAACTGCTTTACTTACATCAGCAAGCCCTATTGTAACATGGCATATAAAGGGGACGTGAGTTTACTGCTAGGTCCTCCAGATTATTGATTCTTCAGACAGTATAGAAAGCCTTCTCTTCGGACATGTGTCCACAGATTACCCAAACTGTATTACAACTCTGAAGATTTAAACTCCAAGACATGAGAAACTGAGAATTTCAAGTACATTAGAGTAAATATAGGTACTCAATGAAATACATGTTTTTTCCTTTGATTTCTTACATCTGCCTATAAACTACTTCCTAGCCAGGATTAGATCTTTTCCAATTAAAAAAAAACACAGGAAGAAGGATTTTATTATTTTTTTTTAATCTGTTCGAACTCCTAAACTTTTTTTTGTGTCTACGCTTTTTCTGATATTTTACTACATCCAAGATGACAGAGTACTGATGACCTGGAATTTTATTGCTCATTAGACTCCCAGTGTGAAATCTCCATCTCGCTGTCTGTGCTTGAGCTACTAGATTAGATCATTCCTGGGGATTGTTTCCAGCTGGTGAACCCTGGGCACACATGCAAATACTGGCCCTGGATTGTATATTCCCAAGCATACATTCTCTTGAAACTTCCTGATGGTAGGTGACTGTTAGATCCTGTTTCCTGTCTTCTGGACGTTTTCCTCTTCTAAAACAGGATAAAAGTTCATGGATGCACAATGGTTGTCTTGGAGTGCTTCAGCTCATAAAATTCACCCAAAGACCAAAAATTACACTTGAATATATTGTTGACTAGGGCTGGCCCATATAGCTGGAAAAGATCGTGTTTTCTAAATTCTTAGCCAGTAGTACACACAGAGACAGCCATGTATATTTCAATGTTAATGCAGCATCCATGGCTTTTGTCCCAAGTGATAACAGAACTGGCATGCACTGTAGGACAAAGAGGACAGCTGTCTCCTGTGCCTGCCCCTGCTCAAGGCTTGCCTGAGTGCCACTGCTCACCTGCCTCCTAAGTGTCAGATTCCAGAATCAGTTGCTGTTCTCCAATCACCCTCAAAGGCACTGAGACCAGAGAACAGACACGTGTTCTACAGTGTGAAAATAAACTCTGGCAGTGAAACATAACAATATCCTCCTGTTGTCAAGTGCAAGCAAACCATATTGGACTCAACCAAGTGTGGCTGGTGGCAATGGGTAAGTTCTGAAATCCACCCCATGCCCAAAAGTACTAGGCAAGACTAGTAAAACAAGAAAGGAGAGGAAAACATATATACATTCAGTCCAATGTTCATTATTTGTAACCTTGTCAAGTTAGGTTCTAACTAATAAAGCTGAAAGGTCAGTTTCACATGTCTTGTTTACTGACAAAAAACTATGATAAGGACCACCCCGCAAATACTATGGTTATTAATTACCATTCCTAACACTGACATTGTCACTGTATTTTACATACTGTGAGGTCCTTTCTCTGTCCATTTTGATCTTCTTGCCAAGTCAGCTGTCTCATATTTCCCATTGCTGAGGTGGAGCGCTTTTATCATCCCTAAGTTTCCTTCAGACTTAGAAGCTATAGACTAGCTTGGTTGTGTCCATGCTGTAACTGAGAGAGCTGCAGATGCCATTTGCTTTTAAGATTTTTAGAGGCACATGTACTGTAAATATCTGAGAGTGTCGACCATGGCAAGTTAATTTGATAGGTAGTGTAGGCGACAAAGCTTAGGGGATCCATGCACTGTATATGGTGTAATTGTGGTGCTCTTAGGATACTACTAGAAGATAGACTTTTAATGTTAATGAAGTCAAGAAAATCAAGGGTGGGCATTGTAATTGGGAGGCTGTAACACACAGGATAAACATAGAAGCAGTAGAGATGAATGTGAAAGCAGTTCAATATGAACATAAATTCACTTCTGGTTGATTGTAAATGAAAAAAATGAAGTGGAAAAGATCACTTTGGTAACAGTTTACCTTCTGAAACAATGGCAATGAAAATGTTTTTATTTCTGTTATACACCAGATAATACTTCCTGAATCACAGAATGATGAAAAATAGTATGAAGATGGATTACTGTCTGCGATGACTGGGGCAGACCTGAGCAGATGGAGAGAAATAAAGTACATAAATTAAAAAGGAGTGCAAGACTTATTAATTTTTTTTTTCTTCAGAAAACCAGAATAAACATATATTCTTCAGGAGTTTGCCTAACTGAGATGTAAACCGATTGATGAGGAGAAAGGTGGATGTTTGTAGATTTTAGTCTGAAGCTCAGACTGTTTGGAGTAATCCCGTGTTGTGGGGGACTGGGAACAGCTGGAAGAAGACCCACTGTTTCATATTCTCAATGGAAGAGAAACAAGATTTAGGAACTGGACTAAGTGGTGCTATATGGAGAAGGCTAGAAGAATGCGAGTTCAAAATGAGCTTTCATTCTGTGTATTAGGAATACAAATCTCTGTCTTTTGTTCATATAATAGAACTTGTTTGTTATTCTTTTTTTTTCGGAAAAAATACCCTCTTTTTTCATGAAAAAGTAAAGCATGTAATGATTTTCAGCGTTCACAGGAAGAAATGTACGAGTTACAGTTTGTATGCTTTTACCATAACTTAGAAAAAGTCTGGGTTTTTTAGGAATATTTTCCTTTCTATTTTCTATGACAAAACCTCTTACTTTAATTGAGTTTTTTAATTGAGTAAGTTTATTACTTACTTTTCCATCTTCCCCATTTCTTGTCTGTCTGCATAGCTATCTACCCAAGAAAGGTGGGGTTCTGTCTTTATTTTTCAAATTATGCAAAATTTGTGGCTGATTTTTTATTGTCAGAACTGTGGTCCAGATAAATGAATCATTTTTCCTAAGGTTATGTGAGATACCTTTGACAAAACCAGAAACATAAATGTCAGCTTTTGAGCCTCAGTTCGGAGTCTCAACCACAATGCAATTGTACCCACCTCATACAGCATCTCTTAAAGAGCTGTAATTAATTGCTGCAGTAGTTCCCAGCTTACCAAAAGCAATAAATAAATTAATTTTTAAAATGCATATTTCATGAATGATTGAAATCCCACCTTTCAGTCTCAGTGGGTAAATATGAAGCACATCACCTTACTCTGAGTAGTTTTGTCAGGCATGATTGATTTCATAATAGGTGGGTTTCATTATAATATCAGGGACAATGAAAGGAGAGGGAAGTAAGAGGTATATATCAATAAAAAACAATATATCAGGTATTTAACAAAGACAGTCTGAAAATCAATAATAATCCTTCACTGGTGGCTGAAATTTTCAGACAACTTAAGCAGAAGAATGGCCCATAATGTCACTCAGTAGTATTAGTCTATTCATAGTCTCACTTTTCCAGTAAATGAGAGCTGTTGTTGATTAAAAATCCATTCTAGGAATGCCCACCAACTTATTAAATAGTTCTCATCTTCCCACTGGAGTGAAAGTATTCGTCTTTTTCTTTTTTTTTTCAGCCTTTATTCAGCAGTGTTGATCTCTCAATACACCCTGCTTTAGCTTTCAAATCTCCAGGGGTTACCCAGTGTGAAATTCTGCATGTCATGTCCACTAGTCCTGTGTGGCAGTCAGTCTCCACAGGAGAACTGCCCTGTTACAGTCTTCCTCCTATCACAAGTGAGGCAAGCACTCAGAGATGCCATTTAAGTATGTAGGTGGCCCTCTGTGATAGCACCTCAGGTTCCTGAATTAAACAGTTACATATGAGATCCAGTGAGGTAAACACTAAACATTTTCCTCCTTTTATGCATGACAAATAGAGGCACAGCCCTGCAGTGGAACTTGTTCAAACACTCTCATAAAAACTGAGATGGGGCCAGGGATTGAAACCATAATCCCCTGTCTTAAACTAGTGCCATGATCATTGCATGGGCTATTACACCTAAGAATCCACTAAATCCTCATCACCAGAATTTCCCATACCCTTTATTGGAAAAAAAAAAAGGAAGAAAGAAAAGAAAAGAAAAGAAAAGAAAAGAAAAGAAAAGAAAAGAAAAGAAAGAAAAGAAAAGAAAAGAAAAGAAAAGAAAAGAAAAGAAAAGAAAAGAAAAGAAAAAGAAAAGAAAAGGAAAAGAAAAGAAAAGAAAAGAAAGAAAAGAAAAGAAAAGAAAAGAAAAAAGAAAAGAAAAGAAAAGAAAGGTAAAATAAAATAAAATAAAGGAAAGAAAGGAAAGGGAAAGAAAAGAAAAAAAGGGAAGGGAAGGGAAGGGAAGGGAAGGGAAGGGAAGGGAAGGGAAG